>NC_057801.1:187168819-187175991 GCF_018294505.1 Triticum aestivum
GCCTCCGCCGGCCGGCGCCCCGCCGCCGCCTCCCGGCCCCCGTCTCCGCCGAGCAATCCGAGGAACTCTGGCGCCGCCGTGCTCCGCCACACCGCGGGCGCCGGGTCCCTCCTCCGTCCGCGTCGGCCTCCGCGCCCAGACCACGCCACGCCACCGCCTTCCTCTTCTCCGGTGAAGCTCTGGCGAAACTCCAGCCGTCCTCGGATTCCGCGCCCCGGATCTGGATCTGAGAAGATGAGGTTGACCCCGATTTTCACTAAGTCCCCGGCATATTTTGCATAATCATGCCATGTTCATCGCATCATATCTCCATGCATACTGCTCCGTTTTGTGTGTGTAATATGTCCAATTATTCGTCTCGAAGAGTACTTCATTTCATTCCATTGCACCATGTTCATTTGAGCTCATCTTGATGCCTGAATCATCATTGCAAGAGTGCTATATGCTGTTGTCTGCTGTATGTTAACAGAACTTGCTCATTTGTCATTTTTGTCATGTTTGATGTGTGCATCCTATGACGTTGATGTCTACATGTGTTTTGAACTATGCCATGCCATGTTTACAGGGGTTTATGCCATGTATTTGTTTGATCAATGTGGTAAGTAGGACAAGCATGCAAACTAGGCTTCGTGATGTTGCTGATTTCAGTCCCTGTTCTGCTGTTATTTTTATGCCATGTAAACTTGATGCTACAGAGAGATCCATGCATATTTTGAGATACTTCATTAAGGATGTTTTGAACATATGGTTTTTATCTATCCATTAATGCCCCTGTTTGCAATTATGGAGTAGTCTAGCATGTCATTTTATTGCTCTACTTTTGCTACAAAATGTTTCCTAGCAGATTGTTTACATGTTATTCAATTTTGCCAAGGTTGTTGTAGTTGATCCTTGTATGCTATGAACTTGTTCTTGCCTTGGTTAGCTTCATAAACAGCTTGTTAAGTAGTGTACTCGCTATTGATGTTTTGCTGGGCTGAATCTGTTATTTCGTGATGCTATGTAAACCTGCTGCTACAAGTCATTCTATGCATTTTCTGGAGATTTTAACTAAGAGTGTTTTGTTATACATGTCATGCTCCATCCATCCATGCCCCTGGTTGCATTTATAGCCTGCTGTAGCTTGTTGTTATCTTGCTCCAAAGTTGCTATATAATGTTGCTGTCAGCCTCTTAACATTAAGTTCAGTTGTTGCCATGATTGTTGCTAGTGTTTCATGTACCCTATGAACTTGCTCTTGGCATTCTTAGCTTCATAAACATGCCTCCTTACTGTTAGTTGCCTTGCCAAGCCATTTAATGCTCTGCGGTGAGTGGTACAAGCTAACCAACATGCCTACTTATCGTTGTTCTTGCCATGTATGAATCTGTCATATAACTTGCCATGTTTACATGGGTGCCATCATATCTTCTGATCCTTTTTGGCTCATGGTCAGTAAAGGACATTTGATCTATGCATTTAGTAGGTTCATGCCATGCCCTTATTTGCCATGATATGTTCCTGTATCATGTTGTTTGAAAGCTCTAAACATTGCAACCTGATGTTATTTTCTGCAAAGTCTGAACTGTTATTATTTGCAATCTTGCCATGTGTGTTTGAGCATGTTCTAGTGATTTCTGGAGATAGCTCAGTGTTCATGTTTTGTAATGCTTTACCTGCACATCATGTCCATGCCTTTTGTTTTCATATTGTGGTACTGTAGCATGATGTTTTGATGCTTGCAATATGCCTAGTTGCTGTTTTGGACAGATTGTTGCTATAACTTGTATAGTGTGTGTGTGTTGAACCGTTGCTCCGTTTTGAGTGTGCTCTATATGAAACTTTCTTAGAATTGCATGTATTTCCATATTAACATGTTGCATCCATGTTTTGATGTGTTTGCTTGATGTTTGTATGCATTTTGTATCAATGCCATGGTTAACTTGTTTTGCTCATATCTTCTAGGTCGTAGCTCCGAACTAAATGAACTTTATATGTAACTTGACTAGAATCTCGTGTAGATCATCTTTGTGCATCTTAACTTGCTGTTTAACAACTTGAACATAAGGTTTATTCAGATCTGGACCAACTTCGAAATTTGCATATGAGGACTTACCGGAATTGTTATATGTTGTTCCCGGCCTCATTTAAACTTGCCTTGATGTGTTGCTCTTGTTTGCATCATCTCTTGCCATGAGTAGCTTCATGTAGTCTTGTCTTGCATCATGCTTGTTGTGCATCATGTCTTGTCTATGTGTGGTGTGTTTACCATGTTGTGTGCTTCTTCTTGTTAGTTCCTGTTTTGTTGCGATCGTGAGGATTCGTTCGTCTACGCTTGGTTCGGCTTCATCCGTTCGTCTTCTTCATGGACTCGTTCTTCTTCCTTGCGGGATTTCAGGCAAGATGACCGCTACCCGGGATCTCACTACTATCATTGCTATGCTAGTTGCTTCGTTCTATCGCTTTGCTGTGTTACCTATCATTTACTCTTCAAGCCTCCCAGATTGCCATGAACCTCTAACCTTTGACACCCGTCCTAGCAAACCGTTGCTTGGCTATGTTACCGCTTTGCTCAGCCCACTTATAGCGTTGCTAGTTGCAGGTGAAGTTGAAGATTGCTCCTTGATGGACAGGATTATGTTGGGATATCACAATATCTCTTATATTTTTAATGCATCTATATACTTGGTAAAGGGTGGAAGACTCGGCCTTATGCCTGGTGTTTTGTTCCACTCTTGCCGTCATACCGGTGTTATGTTCCTGGATTTAGTGTTCCTTACACGGTTGGGTGATCTATGGGACCCCCTTGACAGTTCGCTTTGAATAAAACTGCTCCAGCAAGGCCCAACCTATTTTTTACCATTTGCCTCACCTAGCCCTTTTTCCCTTGGGAGTCGCACTCTCGGGGGCCATCTTTATTTTACCCCCCCCCCCCGCCCGGGCCAGTGCTCCTCCGAGTGTTGGTCCAAACTAGAGCACCGTGCGAGACCATTCCTTGGCAACTTGGGTTACATCGGTTCCTGTACGCTTCGCTCATCCGGTGTGCCCTGAGAACGAGATATGTGCAGCTCCTATCGGGATTTGTCGGCATAGCGGGAGGCTTTGCCGGTCTTGTTTTACCATTGTCGAAATGTCTTGTAAACCGGGATTTCGAGTCTGATCGGGTCTTCCTGGGAGAAGGTATATCCTTCGTTGATCGCGAGAGCTTATCATGGGCTAAGTTGGGACACCCCTGCAGGGTATAATCTTTCGAAAGCCGTGCCTGCGGTTATAGGAAGATGGGAATTTGTTAATGTCCGGTTGTAGATAACTTGACACCAGATCCGAATTAAAACGCATCAACCGTGTGTATAGCCGTGATGGTCTCTTTTCGGCGGAGTCCGGGAAGTGAACACGGTTTCTGGGTTATGTCTGACGTAAGTAGGAGTTCAGGATCACTTCTTGATCATTACTAGTTGACGACCATTCCATTTGCTCTCTTCTCGCTCTTATTTGCGTATGTTGGCCACCATATATGCTTAGTCGCTGCTGCAGCCTCACCACTTTACCCCTTCCTTTCCCTTTAAGCTTTGCTCATCTTGATACCCATGGTAATGGGATTGCTGAGTCATCGTGGCTCATAGATTACTACAACAACAATTGCAGGTACAGGTTATGCGATGATCATGACGCGAGAGCGATGTTTGCTTATTTTCAGAGTTCTTCTTCTGCTTCTTATTCGATCAGGGGATAGGTTCCAGGTCGGCAGCCTGGTCTAGCAGGGTGGATGTCGTTTGAGTTTCTGTTTATGTTTCATCCTTAGTCGGATGTTGCTCTTATGTATTGTGATGTTGTATTCGTGTGGCATTGTATGCCTTGTGTATGTATCCCATCTATTATGTAATGTTGATGTAATGATATCCACCTTGCAAAAGCATTTCAATATGCGGGTCTATCCTTGGTGGGACCTTCGAGTTCCTTTTGGATAGGGTCGCATATTGGGCGTGATAAGTTGGTATTAGAGCCATGACCGACCCTAGGAGCCCCCTTGATTGATCGTGTAGTTTGGCCGTTGTTGAGTCTAGAAGAAAACTGTTTTCGGAGTCTAGTTATATCGGAGAGTAGGAATTCTTTTTTACTCCTCAGTCCCTTCGTCGCTCTGGTAAGGAATATTGACGTAGGTGTTCTGAATTACTCCTCTTCCCCTTCAAATTTTTCTTTAGGATCACGCAGTTGGTTTTTCCGATCGTTGGTTCTCAGCTCTTTTCATCCGGTGCTTTTCTTGTCATGTTGACTCGAGCCTCTTCATCTTTGCCAAGTTCAATCCTCAGTTGTTTTCTTTTCCCACCCTCCCACCCTTTTTCTTCTCGAAGCCGGAGTCCGTAATGGAGTATCCATCCTACTCGTGTGAAGTTTTTGCTCTCTCTCCTTAATGATTTCAACCGGTGTTTTGTCTTCAAGATATTCGTCGTTTCCCCTTCAAAGTTGCCTTTGTTTTCCCGCCCTCCCACCCTCTTCTTCCTGGAGCCTGAGTCTCTTTCGAACATCAATTTTCATTCATGTGGGGCCTCTTCAGTCTTTCGTCAATTGTTTCAACCGGTGAATTCTCGTCTCGGTGGACATTCTTCATCTCTTTTTCTTTCCCTTGGATCCGAATTCAAGTTTTTTTCCGTTGTCGATCGCATTCTTTTCCTCGGCTCAAGTGTTTTCCCTGCTCGTTCGCCTCTCGCTAGTTTATCCTCCTGGAGTGCTCAAGACATCTCAGGAGATTCATCTGTGTTCCAATTAATTTGAGGTTGTCACCTCATTCAAATATTTCAATTGTTCCGGTGCTTCATCTATCTGTTCATCATCCCTTTCCAATGGTGTTCTATTTTAGTGGGCCCTAACCCATAGGTCTTTTTCCAGCATCTTACCTGACTCTTATAATTCTCCCGGAGTTATTATCAATTCTTTTCAAGTGTGACGGAAGAATGGATTCCATCAGTCACATGCCTTTCGAGATCGATTTAAAATCATTTTCATAGTTGGCTCAATCCCTTCGTTTTTCATTCTCCCGGAGTATCTCAGTAATTTTGGTGGTGTTTCTCGTCGTCATTTGAAGATCGCAGAAGAGTTTTCCTTTAAATCTTGTCCGTTCTCTCGAAGATTCACGGTTCTAGCTTCTTGTTATCCTCTCAAATTATTCAATTTGTCAGATAATTCTTTTCATTCATCCGGAGTATTTGAGAAGTTGATTTCTGTTTCCTTTCATCGGAGGCCATCATTCCAGTTATCATTCTGTATTTATCCCGGTGCTTCTTTCAAGTGTTCTTTAATCAGCTCATGATCTCTTTATTCTTTCGCATCTAAATCCCCTCGAGCATATTGATTCTTATAATTCTTCCCGGTGATTCATTCTCTTTCATCAGTCATTTTTCTAATTCTTACGATGGTTCGTTCAAGATTATTTTCCCTTTATAATTCAATCCATTCGTTCTTTCAATCCTACCGGTGGTTCATGAGGACCTTCTTAAGTCTGTGATATGTCTCTTCTCAATCCTTTTCAAGAAGAATAAGTAGTATGTGAAGTCCATTGCTTGTCATCAATTTAATTTGATGAAGGATAAGCATACAATATATCTTATTCTTATTTCATCCATGTGATTAATCCCTTCCTTCGGAGTTTGTTCTTGTTGAATAAATTCTAGTTCCAAGTGTTTTCATCTTTTCTTTTCCGGAGTTCAAATTTTCCTCAAATATTTTGTTGGAACCTCCATCTAAATCATCGCAAGGCTCATCTTATTCTTTCATCCTTCATTCTATCTCATCATCCTTTTGTTACCGGAGTTCCACATGGTGGTTCTTCATGATTTAATCTTTTCTTCAAGAGTTCATCAAGATTTTGTTGGTGGAGTTCAAGTATCTTTTCTTCTCATCTCGAAGTGCAATTAAGTCTCTGTATTCTTTTGAAGTGGAGTTTTGCATTTCTTCGTTCTTCTAAGCTTTCCAATCATTTCCGTTTGTAGCCGGTTATCACCTTATGATCTTGAGATGTTACCTATAAGACCACAACAAGCTTGTTCTTTTTGTTGTTGACTTTTCTCAACAACTCCATTCAATCTTTTCTTCTAAAGTTGCTTTCTATTTCATTCGTGGCACAAGTTGTCATTTTCTTCTCCGTTCTTTTCATTCAACTATTTCAATTCTTTCCGGAGGTTTTGTGTCATGTCTTCATCAAGTATCAGTCCGTCCCCTCAAGTTCATGTTCTTTTCCTTCCATTTTCAACCGGAGTGCTGCCTAAATCCTTTTAGTCTTATTCGTTTCTTATCTCGTTCTAACCAGAGTGGTCTCATAGTCTATTGATTCCGTGAGCTTTCAATTCTCATCGTTCCTCTCTTCTTATCGAGTGCTCGATTCTTGGCTTCTTCTCGAATTCTTGCTTCACCTCATCCCTTTTTTCCCTTCCGTCTCGGTCCTAAGATCTCAGGACGAGATCTCTTGTTAGTGGAGGAGTGTTGTAACGCCCCGGATTCGATGCGCCAGGTGTCTGCCAGTTATTCGCCGTCGTTGCCATGTCATTTGCTTGCGTGTTGCATTTTATCATGTCATCATGTGCATCTCATTTTGCATGCATGCTCGTCTCATGCATCCGAGCATTTTCCCTGTTGTCCGTTTTGCAATCCGGCACTCCTATGCCCTCCGGCGTCCCCCTTTTGTCTCTCATTGTGAGCGGGTGTTAACCGTTCTCAGAATAGACCGAGGTTTGCCAAGCGGCCTTGATATAGCACCGGTAGACCTCCTGTCAAGTTTCGTGCCATTTGGAGGTCGTTTGATACTCCAACGGTTAACCGAGGGACCGAAAAGGCCTCGTGTGTGTTGCAGCCCAACACCCTTCCAAAGTGGCCCAAAACCCAGCAAACTCCCCTCCATGCTCTCGGTCGTTCGATCACGATCGCGTGCCGAAACCCGCTCCTCATGTGGACACTCCTATCTCCCTCTACCTATAAATAGGTGCCTCCCCCGTCCAAATCGCAGATAAAACCCTAAATGCTCCCTCCGCACCGCCGGACATGTCCGCCGACGGCCGGACACGTCCAGCCTCCACCTCACCCTGGCCAATCAGGCGGCGACACCTCAGCCTCCGCCAGCCCGCGCCCAATCCCTCGCCGCCATGTCACCAGCGCCGCGCCCCGCTCTCCTCCACGCGCCGCCGCGGCCCTACGGGCCCACG
>NC_057801.1:187176388-187179422 GCF_018294505.1 Triticum aestivum
CGCCCCGCCGCAGGCGTGCGCCGCCACCTCGCCCCACCGGTGCGCCTCCTCCTCGCCGCCCGCCTCTCGAGGGCCTCCGCCACCTTCCGTCCACCGCCGCCTCCACCGGCCGGCACCCCGCCGCCGCCGCCCGGCCCCTGTCTCCGCCGTATAACCCGAGGAACTCCAGCACCGCCCGTGCTCCGCCGCACCGCGGGCGCCGGGTCCCTCCTCCATCCGCGCCGGCCTTTGCGCCTAGACCACGCCATGCCATCGCCCTCCTCTTCTCCGGTGAAGCTCCAGTGAAACTCCGGCCGCCCCATCTCCGGCCGTCCTCGGATTCCGCGCCCCGGATCTGTATCTGACAAGATGAGGTTGACCCCGATTTTCACTAAGTCCCCGGGATATTTTGCATAATCATGACATGTTTATCGCATCATATCTCCATGCATACTGCTCCGTTTTGTGCGTGTAATATGTCAAATTGTTCGCCTCAAAGAGTACTTCATTTCATTCCATTGCACCATGTTCATTTGAGCTCATCTTGATGCCTGAATCATTGTTGCAAGAGTGCTATATGATGTTGTCTGTTGTCTGTTAACAGAACTTGCTCATTTGTCATTTTTGCCATGTTTGATGTGTGCATCCTATGAGGTTGATGTCCACATGTGTTTTGAACTATGACATGCCATCTTTGCAGGGGTTTATGCCATGTATTTTTTTGATCAATGTGGTGACTAGGACAAGCATGCAAACTAGGCTTCGTGATATTGCTGATTTCAGTCCCTGTTCTGCTGTTATTTTTATGCCATGTAAACTTGATGCTACAGAGAGATCCATGCATATTTTGAGATACTTCAGTAAGGATGGTTTGAACATATGGTTTTTATCTATACATTAACGCCCCTGTTTGCAATTATGGAGTAGTATAGCATGTCATTTTATTGCTCTATTTTTGCTACAAAATGTTTCCTGGCAGATTGTTTACATGTTATTCAATTTTGCCAAGGTAGTTGTAGTTGATCCTTGCATGCTATGAACTTGTTCTTGCCTTGGTTAGCTTCATAAACATGTTTTATTACTGATGCTATGCTTATCTTGTCATGCAATGACTTGTGGTGAGTGAATCAAGCTTGTTAAGTAGTGTACTCGCTGTTGCTGTTTTGCTAGGCTGAATCTGTTATTTCGTGATGCTATGTAAACCTGCTGCTACAAGTCATTCTATGCATATTCTGTAGATGTTAACTAAGGGTGTTTTGTTATACATGTCATGCTCTATCCATCCATGCCCCTGGTTGCATTTATAGCCTGCTGTAGCTTGTTGTTATCTTGCTCCAAAGTTGCTATATAATGTTGCTGTCAGCATGTTAACATTAAGTTCAGTTGTTGCCATGATTGTTGCTAGTGTTTCATGTACCCTATGAACTTGCTCTTGGCATGCTTAGCTTCATAAACATGCCTCCTTACTGTTAGTTGCCTTGCCAGGCCATTTAATGCTCTGTGGTGAGTGGTACAAGCTCACCAACATGCCTACTTATCGTTGTTCTTGCCATGTATGAATCTGTCATATAACTTGCCATGTTTACATGGGTGCCATCATATCTTCTGATCCTTTTTGGCTCATGGTCAGTAAAGGACATTTGATCTATGCATTTAGTAGGTTCATGCCATGCCTTTATTTGCCATGATATGTTCCTGTATCATGTTGTTTGAAAGCTCTAAACATTGCAACCTGATGTTATTTTCTGCAAAGTCTGAACTGTTATTATTTGCAATCTTGCCATGTGTGTTTGAGCATGTTCTAGTGATTTCTGGAGATAGCTCAGTGTTCATGTTTTGTAATGCTTTACCTGTACATCATGTCCATGCTTTTTGTTTTCATATTGTGGTACTGTAGCATGATGTTTTGATGCGTGCAATATGCCTAGTTGCTGTTTTGGACAGATTGTTGCTATAACTTGTATAGTGTGTGTGTGTGTTGAACCGTTGCTCCATTTTGAGCGTGCTCTATATGAAACTTGATTAGAATTGCTTGTAGTTCCATATTAACATTGCATCCATGTTTTGATGTGTTTGCTTGATGTTTGTATGCATTTTGCATCAATGCCATGGTTAACTTGTTTTGCTCATATCTTCTAGGCCGTAGCTCCGAACTAAATGAACTTTATATGCAACTTGACTAGAATCTCGTGTAGATCATCTTGGTGCATCTTAACTTGCTGTTTAACAACTTGAACATAAGGTTTATTCAGATCTGGACCAACTTCGAAATTTGCATATGAGGACTTACCGGAATTGTTATATGTTGTTCCCGGTCTCATTTAAACTTGCCTTGATGTGTTGCTCTTGTTTGCATCATCTCTTGCCATGAGTAGCTTCATGTAGTCTTGTCTTGCATCATGCTTGTTGTGCATCATGTCTTGTCTATGTGTGGTGTGTTTACCATGTTGTGTGCTTCTTCTTGTTAGTTCCTGTTTCGTTGCGATCGTGAGGATTCGTTCGTCTACGCTTGGTTCGGCTTCATCCGTTCGTCTTCTTCATGGACTCGTTCTTCTTCCTTGTGGGATTTTAGGCAAGATGACTGCTACCCGGGATCTCACTACTATCATTGCTATGCTAGTTGCTTCGTTCTATCGCTTTGCTGCGTTACCTATCATTTACTCTTCAAGCCTCCCAGATTGCCATGAACCTCTAACCTTTGACACCCGTCCTAGCAAACCGTTGCTTGGCTATGTTACCGCTTTGCTCAGCCCTCTTATAGCATTTCTAGTTGCAGGTGATGTTGAAGATTGCTCCTTGATGGACAGGATTATGTTGGGATATCACAATATCTCTTATATTTTTAATGCATCTATATACTTGGTAAAGGGTGGAAGACTCGGCCTTATGCCTGGTGTTTTGTTCCACTCTTGCCACCCTAGTTTCCGTCATACCGGTGTTATGTTCCCGGATTTTGCGTTCCTTACGCGGTTGGGTGATTTATGGGACCCCCTTGACAGTTCGCTTTGAATAAAACTCCTCCAGCAAGGCCCAACCTTGGTTTTACCATTTGCCT
>NC_057801.1:187179667-187196175 GCF_018294505.1 Triticum aestivum
CCTCCGAGTGTTGGTCCAAACAAGAGCACCGTGCGGGACCATTCCTTGGCAACTTGGGCTACGTCGGTTCCTGTATGCTTCGCTCATCCGGTGTGCCCTGAGAACGAGATATGTGTAGCTCCTATCGGGATTTCTCCGCATAGCGGGAGGCTTTGCTGGTCTTGTTTTACCATTGTCGAAATGTCTTGTAAACCAGGATTCTGAGTCTGATCGGGTCTTCCTGGGAGAAGGTATATCCTTCGTTGATCGCGAGAGCTTATCATGGGATAAGTTGGGACACCCCTGTAGGGTATAATCTTTCAAAAGCCGTGCCTGCGGTTATAGGCAGATGGGAATTTGTTAATGTCCTGTTGTAGATAACTTGACACCAGATTCGAATTAAAATGCATCAACCGTGTGTGTAGCCGTGATGGTCTCTTTTCGGCAGAGTCCGGGAAGTGAACACGGTTCCTGGGTTATGTTTGACGTAAGTAGGAGTTTAGGATCACTTCTTGATCATTACTAGTTGACGACCGTTCCATTGCTCTCTTCTCGCTCTTATTTGCGTATGTTAGCCACCATATATGCTTAGTCGCTGCTGCAGCCTCACCACTTTACCCCTTCCTTTCCCTGTAAGCTTTGCTAGTCTTGATACCCATGGTAATGGGATTGTTGAGTCCTTGTGACTCACAGATTACTACAACAACAGTTGCGGGTACAGGTTATGCGATGATCATGATGAGAGAGCGATGTTTGCTTGTTTTCAGAGTTCTTCTTCTGCTTCTTCTTCGATCAGGGGATAGGTTCCAGGTCGGTAGCCTGGGCTAGCAGGGTGGACGTCGTTTGAGTTTCTGTTTATGTTTCATCCGTAGTCGGATGTTGCTCTTATGTATTGTGATGTTGTATACGTGGGGCATTGTATGCCTTGTGTATGTATCCCCATCTATTATGTAATGTTGATGTAATGATATCCACCTTGCAAAAGTGTTTCAATATGCGGGTCTATCCTTGGTGGGACCTTCTAGTTCCTTTTGGATAGGGTTGCATATTGGGCGTGACAAGTTGGTATCAGAGCCTCGACCGACCCTAGGAGCCCCCTTGATTGATCGTGTAGTTTGGCCGTTGTTGAGTCTAGAAGAAAACTGTTTTCGGAGTCTAGTTATATCGGAGAGTAGGAATTCTTTTTTACTCCTCAGTCCCTTCGTCGCTCTGGTAAGGAATCTTGACGTAGGTGTTCTGAATTACTCCTCTTCCCCTTCAAATTTTTCTTTAGGATCGCATAGTTGGTTTTTCTGATCGTTGGTTCTCAGCTCTTTTCATCCGGTGCTTTTCTCGTCAAGTTGACTCGAGCCTCTTCATCTTTGCCAAGTTCAATCCTCAGTTGTTTTCTTTTCCCACCCTCCCACCCTTTTTCTTCTCGAAGCCGGAGTCCGTAATCGATTATCCATCCTACTCGTGCGAAGTTTTTGCTCTCTCTCTTCAATGATTTCAACCGGTGTTTTCTCTTCAAGATATTCGTCGTTTCCCCTTCAAAGTTGCCTTTGTTTTCCCGCCCTCCCACCCTCTTCTTCCCGGAGCCTGAGTGTAACGCCCCGAGCCCGATGTGCCAGGTGTCATGCAGTTATTCGATGTTGCTGCGTTGTCTTTTTCTTGCGTGTTGCATTCATCATTGCATCATGTGCATTGCATCATGTCATCATGCCATCATGTCTTTTCTTTTCTTACTCAACTAAATAAATTTTATGGATCTTCGATCCATTTAAATCGAGGGAAGGATGACTTCTCTTTATAATATATCTTCCCGATATTAGTGGAGCTATTATAAAATAATCCATTCTTTGGAGTCACCATAACACACTTGCAAAAATCCCAATGCCTTTTATTATTTCAGTTCTTGGCCTCTAACTTTGCCATATATCCTTTCGTCATTTTCCGGAGCTCCACCTAAATTCTCAACATTTTTGGACATTTCTAATTCCTATCCCTTGTTCAAACCTTTTCAATTAAATTCAAATGACTTTGAATTTAATTCTTGCAATCATGTCCAATCCTACTTTTCTTTGACCGGGCGCATTTTTGTGAGTCCGGAGAAATTAACCACATGCCCTAATTCTTCTTCCAACCTTCTCTTGTCTTCTTTCCTTTCTTCTAATTCCCTATTAATGAAAAGAGAGAGGAGGAAGAGAGAAGCCCAGCCGCCACTTGTGTCCAGCTAGGCCCATTTGGCCCAAGGCCTCCCGCAGCCCACTCCCTAACCTAAACCTAGCCCGATCCCCTCGCATCTCCCCTCACTCCCTCGTTCGTCCACCGCCGCCAGGGAGAAGCCCCGCACATCGATCTCTCCCTCGTCTCGCTCCTCCCTCGATCCCTCTCCTCCTCTGTTTCCTACCGCCGCCGCGCACACACACACACCCGCATAGCACCCGCAGCCAGCGCCAGGAGCTCGCCTCTCCTTCGCCATGGCCTCACAGCCTGATCCCCATGGCGCCATGGTCGCCGCCAAGCTCTGCGCGCCAAGCCCTGCCCGACCTCCTCCTACACCGTCGCCTCGCCATGGAGCAGCTTCGCTCGGGCCCCTTCTGCATCGTGCCCATGCCGCCGCGCCAAGCTCCCCGTCGCCCAGGCGCCCGAGGAGAGGAGCTCCTCGAGCACCTGCGCCTGCAGCCATCGCGCCCGTCGCCGGCGCCACAAGTCCGCGTCGCCGAGCCCCTCGTCCTGCCGGAGTTGCTCCTTCTGCCGCACGCCCACCGAGCTCCATCGCGCCCGACGCCATCGACCTCGAGCTCCAGTGCCCTGCCTTTGTCCGTGCGCCTATGACGAAGCTCCGGGAGCAGCCATGGCCGTGGATGCCGCCCGCCGCCTCCAGTCTGAAGCTCCGGCGTGCCCAAGCCTCGGAGTCGACCGGATCGACCTCCCCAAACCCCCGCCGCTGGCCTACCCTATTTCTGCTGCGCCGAACGATGACGACCAGCGCCATCCCCCCTGCTTGCACTCCTGCCGCGCCTTCGTTCCGTCTCCTAGCGAAGGAGATGACTAGCAGCACCCAGCCCCGTTGACCGCTGCACGCGCAGGCCCAGTGCACTCACCATGGTCTCCCCTCCTTGTGTGGGCTGCGCCCCTCTCCATGGCCAAGACCGGGACACCGTGAATGTCAAGTTCCTCCACAGGCGCCCGAACGACTACGCGGATTCGCCAAGTACATCTTCTCCAAGACCGGACCAACAAGTACCACGACGTCCGTGAACCACTACCGTCGCCCCGAAGATGTTGGATTCGTCAAGTACCTCTCCGAAAAAAAAACGAACGTGTACCACTACTTCCACGACGCCCGTGAACGTCTACCTCCACGACGACCCGTGAACGTCTACGAGATGTACCACTACCGTCGACCCGTGAACGTCTACTTCCCTATACGAACAAGAACCGTCCCGTTTGCACGCTACAAAGGTATAGCCACCGAGATACGTCCGAGAACGAATGCTTGTGTTGTATGAGACGCACCCCTTTGTCTGCACCGTGTCCGTTTTGACACTCGTTTCCATGCTCCTAACCCGTGGGAACCCCGATTACCGGGAGCACCCCACCGTTCATCACATGACACGCTCCCGTCACTTTCTTTTGCACCGACGTCTCATTGAGTTGTTGGCGTGGCACCCTTTTTGTTCCGCCATGACGACTAAATGCTTCATAATGCTCATGTCAACTTTTAATAAAAATTGCATAAACTTGTTCATGTCATCCACATCATGATAACAACATTAAAAAAAGTTTAAACTTGTTGTTGCATTAAATTGCTAAATGCATATGGGGATTTACCGGATTTGTTGTTTTTATATCCGGCCCCATTTAAATTGTTTAGATGGTATAGTTTATATTATGCTTCACCTCTTGCCATGTTTAACAACAGTTAATATTGTTGGGTAGCTTAAACGAGAGATAACTAAATAATTGATGTGGTGTTTCGTCAATATGCAACTCGTTGCATATTGAGCTCCACTTAATTTGTAGTATTATTTGTTGCACTTTGCCATGCCATGCCTCATTAAACCGGACATGCATCATACTTGTTTGCGCAGCATGCCATGTTTATGTGATGGTTGTTTACTATGTTGTTTGTTTCTTTCCGGGTTGCTCCTCTCGTTAGCTTCGGTTTCATTCCGGAGTTGTGAGGATTCGTTCGACTACGACCGTTTGTCTTCTTCTTGGACTCGTTCTTCTTCCTTGCGGGATCTCAGGCAAGATGATCATACCCTCGAAATCACTACTATCTTTGCTATGCTAGTTTGCTCGCTCTTTTGCCATGCCAATGCTACGATGCCTACCATTTGCTTGTCAGCCTCCCAAATTGCCATGTCAAACCTTTAACCCACCATGTCCTAGCAAACCGTTGATTGGCTATGTTACCGCTTTGCTTAGCCCCTCTTATAGCGTTGTTAGCTGCAGGTGAAGATTGAAGTTTGTTCCTTGTTGGAACATGAAGATGTTGTTCCTTGTTGGAACATGTTTACTTGTTGGGATATCACAATATATCTTATTTAATTAATGCATCTATATACTTGGTAAAGGGTGGAAGGCTCGGCCTTATGCCTGGTGTTTTGTTCCACTCTTGCCGCCCTAGTTTCCGTCATATCGGTGTTATGTTCCCGGATTTTGCGTTCCTTACACGGTTGGGCTATAATGGGAACCCCTTGACAGTTCGCCTTAAGTAAAGCTTCTCCAGCAATGCCCAACATTGGTTTTACCATTTGCACTAACAACCTACCACCTTCCCTTGGGTTCTGCAGACTCAAGGGTCATCTTTATTCTAACCCCCCGGGCCAGTGCTCCTCTGAGTGTTGGTCCGAACTGGGCAGCCTGCGGGGCCACCTCGGGGAAACTTGAGGGTTGGTTTTACTCGTAGCTTGACCTATCTGAGTGTGCCCTGAGAAAGAGATATGTGCAGCTCCTATCGGGATTTGTCGGCACATTCGGGCGGTGTTGCTGGTTTAGTTTTACCCTGTCGAAATGTCTTGTTGTACCGGGATACCGAGTCTGATCGGAACGTCTCGGGTGGAGGTCTATTCCTTCGTTGACCGTGAGAGCTTGTCATGGGCTAAGTTGGGACACCCCTGCAGGGATTTGAACTTTCGAAAGCCGTGCCCGCGGTTATGGGCAGATGGGAATTTGTTAACGTCCGGTTGTAGAAAACCCGAAGTTGACCTTAATTAAAATACATCAACCGTGTGTGTAACCGTGATGGTCTCTTTCCGGCGGAGTCCGGGAAGTGAACACGGTGTTGGAGTTATGCTTGACGTAGGTTGCTATAGGATCACTTCTTGATCATACTTTTATCGACCGTGCTTTGCCCTCTCTTCTCGCTTTCTTTTGCGATTGTAGCCACCATATATGCTAGTCGCTTGCTGCAGCTCCACCTCATTACTCCATCCTTCCTATAAGCTTAAATAGTCTTGATCTCGCGGGTGCGAGATTGCTGAGTCCCTGTGGCTCACAGATACTTTCAAAACCAGTTTGCAGGTGCCTATGTTACCGTGCAGGTGACGCAACCAAGCTCAAGAGGAGCTCGATGAAGATCTTGTGCTTTGTGTTGTTTCCGTTCTAGTTGATCAGTAGTGGAGCCCAGTTGGGGTCGATCGGGGACCTTTGTCGCATTTGGGGTTCTTCTTTTATTTAGGCTCCGTAGTCGGGCCCTGATTGTATTTGGTTGTTGTAATGCTTTATTCATGTAATTGTGTGAAGTGGCGATTGTAAGCCAACTATGTATCCTTTTCCTTATTGTATTACATGGGTTGTGTGAAGATTACCTCACTTGCGACATATGCCTTCAATGCGATTATGCCTCTAAGTCGTGCCTCGACACGTGGGAGATATAGTCGCATCGAGGGCGTTACAAGTTGGTATCAGAGCCTTCCCCGACCTTAGGAGCCCCATTGCTTGATCGTTTTAGCGGCCGAGTTGTGTCTAGAAAAATGTTTTGAGTCTTTAGGATATATATATCGGAGAGTTAGGAATTCTTTTTACTCCTCAGTCCCTTCGTCACTCTTGCGAGGCATCCTGACGTAGAGTTTTGACTCTTCTCTTCTCGAATTTCACTAAATTTTTTAGGATCACGCGGGTATCGTGGAATCGTTCCGATGGTTTTATGATGAGAACATTGTCTTGGTGCCTCCTGTCAGGGGTTTAGTGGAAGTGTCCCGGGGAGTTGAGCTCTGAGGTGTTGTCGTCATAATTTTATCGTTGCAGTTCTGGAATACCTGAGTTTAGTACGCCGACATTGAAAATCTCTTTTATGCAGTTGTTGGTGAGATAACCCTGATAACCCAGTACTGAGGTGAGTACGGGAGTATTGCCATAACTTGTATAACGGATGCTTTTCGAAGGTTGAGGTAGATCATTTCCGAAGGTTTCTTGGTTATGTGTTGAAGGATGGATACAGCTGGATGTAGGAATTGCTAGTTTGGGTGAGATATTGTGCTTCCCCTGTATCCCCAACACCTGATTGCATAACCGGAAATTTCGGGAGTTTCATAGGTGGGAATTCAAGTAGCAATTAGGATATCTTTCCAACAGATGTATGATATGAAATTGGGGTTCGACGTCTAGTGGTCCGCCTATTCACGGTCGATTTTACAGTAGTCTCGTTGTGTCTTAAAGAGTCCTTGGCTATGCCGATTCGGGGACGCTTCGTATGTCATGTGCACTGCCTTGTACATGATGGTGCTGTACACTCGAGCCCGTGTAGGCCCCACCACGAAAACTTCGGACGAAATCTCTATCATATGTTTGTTTTGGCTTATTCTGCAAGCCAATCCTTTGTTTTGTTTTATTTGTGGTATTCGAGTTGCTTCGAAGTCAAATGTTGAATCCATACCTTTCCTAAATGGTGTTCTCATATTCCTATGTGAATACTAATCCTTCTTGATCATCAAGTCTGTCTTGTCAATCCTTTTTTTAACCGGTGTGTCTCTCTTCGAGTGGATTCGATCACTTCAACATCAGCAAGACCAATTATCATTTCTTCTCAACGGTGGTTGTTTCATCCGTCTCCAAGTTGCCTTTGTTTTTTCCCGCCCACCCACCCTTTTTCCTCAAAGACTAAGATTTCTTCTTCAAGTATCCATTTTATTGATGGGAAGTTTCTCCATTCTTTTCCGTCAATGTTCTTATCCGGTGATTCTCATGAAGATTCTAATGGAGCTTCAAGTTCGTCATTCCTCGTTCTTTTCTTCTCCGGTGGATTTAATTCAAGCTTTGGTATTAAGCATACTCCTTTTCTTTTTTTTCCAATGCTTTTCTTATGCCGGTGCACCTCTTAATCATCCATCTCTCGCTATTAAATTGTTCCGGAGTGCTCAAGATATCTCGAAGATTCGTGTTTCCACTCTGCATTCGTTCAAGCTCTTTCGAGATTGGTATCTAATTCAAGTCATTTAATTCAACCGGTGCAACATCTCTTTTAAATCTTTTCAATGGTGTTCTTTTGAGTGGGCCCTAACCCACAGGTCTTTTCCCAGGATCTTACCTGACTCTTCTAATTCTCCCGGAGATGTCCTTAAAATTCTTTTCGAAGTTTGATGTAAGAATGAGTTATCATTAGTCAAATGCTTTTCTCCAAGATCTTTCAAATTCTTTTCATAGTTGGCTCAACCTCTTCGCTTTTGATTCTTCCGGTGTGCCTCAATAATTCTTGGTGGTGTTTCTCGTTGTCATTCTCATCATTTGAAGACCGAAGAAGAGTTTCTCTTTAATCTTGCTCTATTCTCTTCAAGATTCATGGTGCTAGCTTGTTGCCATCCTCTCATAATTATTTTCGATTGTGAGAATCTTTTTCACCCATCAGGAGATATTCAAGAGTCTTCTCAGTTTGTCATCCGGAGTCCATCAATTCAGGTTTATTCATTCTCAGTTTGCAGTTATCATTCTCCGATCTTACCGGTGCCTTGTTCAAGTGATCTTTAATCGGCTCGTGCTCTCTTCGTTCTCATGTATCTAAATACCCTAAAGTATCTTCATTCATTTTGCAATTCTTCCCGGTGATTTGTGCATTTGCTACGTTCAATTTCAATTCTTACGGTGGTTCCTTCAAGAGTTCTCTTTCTTTGTTGTCATATCAATTCATTCGTTCTTTCCAAATCCTACCGGTGGTTCGTTGAAGACCTTCTCAAGTTTATGCCATATCTCTCTTAATCCTTTCTACAAGAATAAGTGGTATGCCAAATCCGTTGCTTGTCATCAATTTAAATTGGTGAAGGATACGCATAACATAATTCTTATTCTGGTTTCATCCAAGTGATTAATCCTTTCCTTCAGAGTTTGTCCAGGAGGAATAAAATTCTTGGCTGCTTGTTGTTCATCTTTCTTCCGGAGTTCTAAGTTTTCCGCATTATCTCGTCGCGAAACTCCATCTGAATCATCGCAAGGCTTCACCTTGTGTTTCAACTTCTCTTTTTTTTTATCATCCTTTTATTACCGGAGTTCTTCATGGAGGCTCTACATGGTGGTTCATCAAGGATTCCTTTCATTCTTCAATTGTTCTTCAGGATTTCTCTCGAAGTTATGACCCGCCAAGCTATACTCTAAAATAAACATGGTGCTCAACACATGTTTTGTTTTGAGGAGCTCAAGTATTCTTCATCTTGCATTTCGAAGTGCAATTCTTTCTACCTTATCTTTTGAGGTGGTATTATGTTATTCTTGATAATGTTCCCTTCGTGTTTCATGATTCACAAATTATCAAGAATGAGGTAGTTTAAATCCATTAATCTCGTCATTGGAGTTATCTTGGATTATATTTCACCTTAAGCCTTCCCTAAGGATGGTTGTTATTATGGTGCTTATAAATGATCCAAGTTTCTTCATTTATCCTCCCGGTGAAATAAGTTTCTCGTCTTCTTGTTCATATCAATCCAATCTTGTTTTTCGTAAGTGGCAGGTTGTCACCTCATTATTTGAGATGTACTCCACAAGACCATAGCAAGCTTATCTTTTCGTTGTTGGTTTTCCAACAACTCCGTTCTAGCATTTGTTGTTATCGTGCTCTCTCAAGATCTTGTTTCACTTCGTTCATTCCATTCCACTCTTTCTTCTATTCCGGAGGCATTGTGATGCTCCTCTTTTCAACCCATCATCTCGTTTGTCAAAGATCATGTTCTTTTCGTGCTTATCCATTTAACCAGAGTGTTGTGTCCTCTGCTCAAGTTCTTTTCATCTTATCTAGTCTTGTATCACTTTTCAATCGGAGTGCTGTTCGAATTTGGTCTTCCTTGATCCCCTTCCTTAACCGGCGCGTTTTCAATATATATCTTCCCTTCAACCTCAAGGTTTCGCAATGCTCTTTGTCCCTAGTTTCTAACGGAGTGTTTTCGACTTTGTTCTCCTTCGTTCTATTCTTTTCTCGAATTTGCTCAACCTCTCAAGGTTCATGGTTTCACTCATTGGTCAAAGAAGCAACTTAGTTTTACCGCTTCTCTTTCCCTTTCGTTTTCCCTCCGGTGCCATTCTAGATCTCGGGACGAGATCCTCTCGTAGTGGTGGAGTGTTGTAACGCCCCGAGCCCGATGTGCCAGGTGTCATGCAGTTATTCGATGTTGTTGCGTTGTCTTTTTCTTGTGTGTTGCATTCATCATTGCATCATGTGCATTGCATCATGTCATCATGCCATCATGTCTTTTCTTTTCTTACTCAACTAAATAAATTTTATGGATCTTCGATCCATTTAAATCGAGGGAAGGATGACTTCTCTTTATAATATATCTTCCCGATATTAGTGGAGCTATTATAAAATAATCCATTCTTTGGAGTCACCATAACACACTTGCAAAAATCCCAATGCCTTTTATTATTTCAGTTCTTGGCCTCTAACTTTGCCATATATCCTTTCGTCATTTTCCGGAGCTCCACCTAAATTCTCAACATTTTTTGGACATTTCTAATTCCTATCCCTTGTTCAAACCTTTTCAATTAAATTCAAATGACTTTGAATTTAATTCTTGCAATCATGTCCAATCCTACTTTTCTTTGACCGGGCGCATTTTTGTGAGTCCGGAGAAATTAACCACATGCCCTAATTCTTCTTCCAACCTTCTCTTGTCTTCTTTCCTTTCTTCTAATTCCCTATTAATGAAAAGAGAGAGGAGGAAGAGAGAAGCCCAGCCGCCACTTGTGTCCAGCTAGGCCCATTTGGCCCAAGGCCTCCCGCAGCCCACTCCCTAACCTAAACCTAGCCCGATCCCCTCGCATCTCCCCTCACTCCCTCGTTCGTCCACCGCCGCCAGGGAGAAGCCCCGCACATCGATCTCTCCCTCGTCTCGCTCCTCCCTCGATCCCTCTCCTCCTCTGTTTCCTACCGCCGCCGCGCAGACACACACACCCGCATAGCACCCCGCAGCCAGCGCCAGGAGCTCGCCTCTCCTTCGCCATGGCCTCACAGCCCGATCCCCATGGCGCCATGGTCGCCGCCAAGCTCTGCACGCCAAGCCCTGCCCGACCTCCTCCTACACCGTCGCCTCGCCATGGAGCAGCTTCGCTCGGGCCCCTTCTGCATCGTGCCCATGCCACCGCGCCAAGCTCCCCGTCGCCCAGGCGCCCGAGGAGAGGAGCTCCTCGAGCACCTGCGCCTGCAGCCATCACGCCCGTCGCCGGCGCCACAAGTCCGCGTCGCCGAGCCCCTCGTCCTGCCGGAGTTGCTCCTTCTGCCGCACGCCCACCGAGCTCCATCGCGCCCGACGCCATCGACCTCGAGCTCCAGTGCCCTGCCTTTGTCCGTGCGCCTGTGACGAAGCTCCGGGAGCAGCCATGGCCGTGGATGCCGCCCGCCGCCTCCAGTCTGAAGCTCCGGCGTGCCCAAGCCTCGGAGTCGACCGGATCGACCTCCCCAAACCCCCGTCGCTGGCCTACCCTATTTCTGCTGCGCCGAACGATGACGACCAGCGCCATCCCCCCTGCTTGCACTCCTGCCGCGCCTTCGTTCCGTCTCCTAGCGAAGGAGATGACTAGCAGCACCCAGCCCCGTTGACCGCTGCACGCGCAGGCCCAGTGCACTCACCATGGTCTCCCCTCCTTGTGTGGGCTGCGCCCCTCTCCATGGCCAAGACCGAGACACCGTGAATGTCAAGTTCCTCCACAGGCGCCCGAACGACTACGCGGATTCGCCAAGTACATCTTCTCCAAGACCGGACCGACAAGTACCACGACGTCCGTGAACCACTACCGTCGCCCCGAAGATGTTGGATTCGTCAAGTACCTCTCCGAAAAAAAAACGAACGTGTACCACTACTTCCACGGCGCCCGTGAACGTCTACCTCCACGACGACCCGTGAACGTCTACGAGATGTACCACTACCGTCGACCCGTGAACGTCTACTTCCCTATACGAACAAGAACCGTCCCGTTTGCACGCTACAAAGGTATAGCCACCGAGATACGTCCGAGAACGAATGCTTGTGTTGTATGAGACGCACCCCTTTGTCTGCACCGTGTCCGTTTTGACACTCGTTTCCATGCTCCTAACCCGTGGGAACCCCGATTACCGGGAGCACCCCACCGTTCATCACATGACACGCTCCCGTCACTTTCTTTTGCACCGACGTCTCATTGAGTTGTTGGCGTGGCACCCTTTTTGTTCCGCCATGATGACTAAATGCTTCATAATGCTCATGTCAACTTTTAATAAAAATTGCATAAACTTGTTCATGTCATCGACATCATGATAACAACATTAAAAAATGTTTAAACTTGTTGTTGCATTAAATTGCTAAATGCATATGGGGATTTACCGGATTTGTTGTTTTTATATCCGGCCCCATTTAAATTGTTTAGATGGTATAGTTTATATTATGCTTCACCTCTTGCCATGTTTAACAACAGTTAATATTGTTGGGTAGCTTAAACGAGAGATAACTAAATAATTGATGTGGTGTTTCGTCAATATGCAACTCGTTGCATATTGAGCTCCACTTAATTTGTAGTATTATTTGTTGCACTTTGCCATGCCATGCCTCATTAAACCGGACATGCATCATACTTGTTTGCGCATCATGCCATGTTTATGTGATGGTTGTTTACTATGTTGTTTGTTTCTTTCCGGGTTGCTCCTCTCGTTAGCTTCGGTTTCATTCCGGAGTTGTGAGGATTCGTTCGACTACGACCGTTTGTCTTCTTCTTGGACTCGTTCTTCTTCCTTGCGGGATCTCAGGCAAGATGATCATACCCTCGAAATCACTACTATCTTTGCTATGCTAGTTTGCTCGCTCTTTTGCCATGCCAATGCTACGATGCCTACCATTTGCTTGTCAGCCTCCCAAATTGCCATGTCAAACCTTTAACCCACCATGTCCTAGCAAACCGTTGATTGGCTATGTTACCGCTTTGCTTAGCCCCTCTTATAGCGTTGTTAGCTGCAGGTGAAGATTGAAGTTTGTTCCTTGTTGGAACATGAAGATGTTGTTCCTTGTTGGAACATGTTTACTTGTTGGGATATCACAATATATCTTATTTAATTAATGCATCTATATACTTGGTAAAGGGTGGAAGGCTCGGCCTTATGCCTGGTGTTTTGTTCCACTCTTGCCACCCTAGTTTCCGTCATATCGGTGTTATGTTCCTGGATTTTGCGTTCCTTACACGGTTGGGCTATAATGGGAACCCCTTGACAGTTCGCCTTAAGTAAAGCTTCTCCAGCAATGCCCAACATTGGTTTTACCATTTGCACTAACAACCTACCACCTTCCCTTGGGTTCTGCAGACTCAAGGGTCATCTTTATTCTAACCCCCCCGGGCCAGTGCTCCTCTGAGTGTTGGTCCGAACTGGGCAGCCTGCGGGGCCACCTCGGGGAAACTTGAGGGTTGGTTTTACTCGTAGCTTGACCTATCTGAGTGTGCCCTGAGAAAGAGATATGTGCAGCTCCTATCGGGATTTGTCGGCACATTCGGGCGGTGTTGCTGGTTTAGTTTTACCCTGTCGAAATGTCTTGTTGTACCGGGATACCGAGTCTGATCGGAACGTCTCGGGTGGAGGTCTATTCCTTCGTTGACCGTGAGAGCTTGTCATGGGCTAAGTTGGGACACCCCTGCAGGGATTTGAACTTTCGAAAGCCGTGCCCGCGGTTATGGGCAGATGGGAATTTGTTAACGTCCGGTTGTAGAAAACCCGAAGTTGACCTTAATTAAAATACATCAACCGTGTGTGTAACCGTGATGGTCTCTTTCTGGCGGAGTCCGGGAAGTGAACACGGTGTTGGAGTTATGCTTGACGTAGGTTGCTATAGGATCACTTCTTGATCATACTTTTATCGACCGTGCTTTGCCCTCTCTTCTCGCTTTCTTTTGCGATTGTAGCCACCATATATGCTAGTCGCTTGCTACAGCTCCACCTCATTACTCCATCCTTCCTATAAGCTTAAATAGTCTTGATCTCGCGGGTGCGAGATTGCTGAGTCCCTGTGGCTCACAGATACTTTCAAAACCAGTTTGCAGGTGCCTATGTTACCGTGCAGGTGACGCAACCAAGCTCAAGAGGAGCTCGATGAAGATCTTGTGCTTTGTGTTGTTTCCGTTCTAGTTGATCAGTAGTGGAGCCCAGTTGGGGTCGATCGGGGACCTTTGTCGCATTTGGGGTTCTTCTTTTATTTAGGCTCCGTAGTCGGGCCCTGATTGTATTTGGTTGTTGTAATGCTTTATTCATGTAATTGTGTGAAGTGGCGATTGTAAGCCAACTATGTATCATTTTCCTTATTGTATTACATGGGTTGTGTGAAGATTACCTCACTTGCGACATATGCCTTCAATGCGATTATGCCTCTAAGTCGTGCCTCGACACGTGGGAGATATAGTCGCATCGAGGGCGTTACACTGAGTCTCTTTCGAACATCAATTTTCATTCGTGTGGAGCCTCTTCAGTCTTTCGTCAATTGTTTCAACCGGTGAATTCTCGTCTCGGTGGACATTCTTCATATCTTTTTCTTTCCGTTGGATCCGAATTCAAGTTTTTTCGTTGTCGATCGCATTCTTTTCCTTGGCTCAAGCGTTTTCCCTGCTCGTTCGCCTCTCGCTAGTTTATCCTCCCGGAGTGCTCAAGACATCTCAGGAGATTCGTCTGTGTTCCAATTAATTCGAGGTTGTCACCTCATTCAAATATTTCAATTGTTCTGGTGCTTCATCTACCTGTTCATCATCCCTTTCCAATGGTGTTCTATTTTAGTGGGCCCTAACCCACAGGTCTTTTTCCAGCATCTTACCCGACTCTTCTAATTCTCCCGGAGTTATTATCAATTCTTTTCAAGTGTGATGTAAGAATGGATTCCATCAGTCACATGCCTTTCGAGATCGATTTCAAATCATTTTCATAGTTGGCTCAATCCCTTCGTTTTTCATTCTCCCGGAGTATCTCAGTAATTTTGGTGGTGTTTCTCGTTGTCATTTGAAGATCGCAGAAGAGTTTTCCTTTAAGTCTTGTTCGTTCTCTCGAAGATTCGCGGTTCTAGCTTCTTGTTATCCTCTCAAATTATTCAATTTGTCAGATAATTCTTTTCATCCATCCGGAGTATTTCAGAAGTTGATTTCTGTTTCCTTTCATTGGAGGCCATCATTCCAGTTATCGTTCTGTATTTATCCCAGTGCTTCTTTCAAGTGTTCTTTAATCAGCTCGTGATCTCTTTATTCTTTTGCATCTAAATCCCCTCGAGCATATTGATTCTTCTAATTCTTCCCGGTGATTCATTCTCTTTCATCAGTCATTTTTCTAATTCTTACGTTGGTTCGTTCAAGATTCTTTTCACTTTATCATTCAATCGATTCGTTCTTTCAATCCTACCGGTGGTTCATGAGGACCTTCTTAAGTCTGCGATATGTCTCTTCTCAATCCTTTTCAAGAAGAATAAGTAGTATGCGAAGTCCATTGCTTGTCATCAATTTAATTTGATGAAGGATAAGCATACAATAAATCTTATTCTTATTTCATCCAAGTGATTAATCCCTTCCTTCGGAGTTTGTTCTTGTTGAATAAATTCTAGTTCCAAGTGTTTTCATCTTTTCTTTTCCGGAGTTCAAATTTTCCTCGAATATTTTGTCGGAACCTCCATCTAAATCATCGTAAGGCTCGTCTTATTCTTTCATCCTTAATTCTATCTCATCATCCTTTTGTTACCGGAGTTCTTCATGGTGGTTCTTCATGATTTAATCTTTTCTTCAAGAGTTCATCAAGATTTTGTTGGTGGAGTTCAAGTATCTTTTCTTCTCATCTCGAAGTGCAATTAAGTCTCCCTATTCTTTTGAATTAGAGTTTTGCATTTCTTCGTTCTTCTAAGCTTTCCAGTCATTTCCGTTTGTGGCCGGTTATCACCTTATGATCTTGAGATGTTACCTATAAGACCACAACAAGCTTATTCTTTTCGTTGTTGAATTTTCTGAACAACTCCATTCACTCTTTTCTTCTTAGGTTGCTTTCTATTTCATTCGCTACACAAGTTGTCATTTTCTTCTCCGTTCTTTTCATTCAACTATTTCAATTCTTTCCGGAGGTTTTGTGTCATGTCTTCGTCAAGTATCATCCCGTCCTCTCAAGTTCATGTTCTTTTCCTTCCATTTTCAACCGGAGTGCTGCCTAAATCCTTTCAGTCTTATTCGTTTCTTATCTCGTTCTAACCGGAGTGGTTTCATAGTCTATTGATTCCGTGAGCTTTCAATTCACATAGTTCCTGTCTTCTTATCGAGTGCTCGATTCTTTGCTTCTTCTCGAGTTCTTGCTTCACCTCATCCCTTTTTTCCCTTCCGTCTCGGTCCTAAGATCTCGGGACGAGATCTCTTGTTAGTGGAGGGGTGTTGTAACGCCCCGGATTTGATGCGCCAGGTGTCTGCCAGTTATTCGCCGTCGTTGCCATGTCATTTGCTTGCGTGTTGCATTTTATCATGTCATCATGTGCATCTCATTTTGCATGCATGGTCGTCTCATGCATCCAAGCATTTTCCCCGTTGTCCGTTTTGCAATCCGGCACTCCTATGCCCTCCGGCGTCCCCCTTTTGTCTTGTGAGCGGGTGTTAAACGTTCTCGGAATGGACCGAGGTTTGCCAAGCGGCCTTGGTATAGCACCGGTAGACCTCCTGTCAAGTTTCGTGCCATTTGGAGGTCGTTTGATACTCCAACGGTTAACCGAGGGACCGAAAAGGCCTCATGTGTGTTGCGTCCCAACACCCTTCCAAAGTGGCCCAAAACCCAGCAAACTCCCCTCCATGCTCTCGGTCGTTCGATCACGATCGCGTGGCCGAAAACCGCTCCTCATTTGGACAATCCTAGCTCCCTCTACCTATAAATAGGTGCCACCCCCGTCCAAATCACAGATGAAACCCTAAATCCTCCCTCCGTGCCGCCGGACATGTCCACCAACGGCCGGACACGTCCAGCCTCCACCTCACCCCGGCCAATCAGGCGGCGACACCTCAGCCTCCGCCAACCCGCACCCAATCCCCCGCCGCCACGTCACCAGCGCTGCGCCCCGCTCTCCTCCGTGCGCCGCCGCGGCCCTGCGGGCCCACCGCCG
>NC_057801.1:187196592-187273036 GCF_018294505.1 Triticum aestivum
CGCCGGCCGGCACCCCGCCGCCGCCGCCCAGCCCCCGTCTCTGCCGAGCAACCCGAGGAACTCCGGCGCCGCCCGTGCTCCGCCGCACTGCGGGCGCCGGGTCCCTCCTCCGTCCGCGCCGGCCTCCACGCCCAGACCACGCCACGCCATCGCCCTCCTCTTCTCCGGTGAAGCTCCGGCGAAACTCCGCCCGCCCCGTCTCCGGCCGTCCTCGGATTCCGCGCCCAGGATCTGGATCTGAGAAGATGAGGTTGACCCCGATTTTCACCAAGTCCCCGGGATATTTTGCATAATCATGCCATGTTCATTGCATCATATCTCCATGCATACTGCTCCGTTTTGTGCGTGCAATATGTCAAATTGTTCGGCTCAAAGAGTACTTCATTTCACTCCATTTCACCATGTTCATTTGAGCTCATCTTGATGCCTGAATCATCGTTGCAAGAGTGCTATATGATGTTGTCTGCTGTCTGTTAACAGAACTTGCTCATTTGTCATTTTTGCCATGTTTGATGTGTGCATCCTATGAGGTTGATGTCTACATGTGTTTTGAACTATGACATGCCATCTTTACAGGGGTTTATGCCATGTATTTTTTGATCAATGTGGTGACTAGGACAAGCATGCAAACTAGGCTTCGTGATGTTGCTGATTTCAGTCCCTGTTCTGCTATTATTTTTATGCCATGTAAACTTGATGCTACAGAGAGATCCATGCATATTTTGAGAAACTTCATTAAAGATGTTTTGAACATATGGTTTTTATCTATACATTAATGCCCCTAGTTGCATTTATAGCCTGCTATAGCTTGTTGTTATCTTGCTCCAAAGTTGCTATATAATGTTGCTGTCAGCCTGTTAACATTAAGTTCAGTTGTTGCCATGATTGTTTTTAGTGTTTCATGTACCCAATGAACTTGCTATTGGCATGCTTAGCTTCATAAACATGCCTCCTTACTGTTAGTTACCTTGCCATGCCATTTAATGCTCTGTGGTGAGTGGTACAAGCTCACCAACATGCCTACTTATCGTTGTTCTTGCCATGTATGAATCTGTCATATAACTTGCCATGTTTACATGGGAGCCATCATATCTTCTGATCCTTTTTGGCTCATGGTCAGTAAAGGACATTTGATCTATGCATTTAGTAGGTTCATGCCATGCCTTTGTTTGCCATGATATGTTCCTGTATCATCTTGTTTGAAAGCTCTAAACATTGCAACCTGATGTTATTTTCTGCAAAGTCTGAACTGTTATTATTTGCAATCTTGCCATGTGTGTTTGAGCATGTTCTAGTGATTTCTGGAGATAGCTCAGTGTTCATGTTTCGTAATGTTATACCTGTATATCATGTCCATGCCTTTTGTTTTCATATTGTGGTACTGTAGCATGATGTTTTGATGCTTGCAATATGCCTAGTTGCTGGTTTGGACAGATTGTTGCTATAACTTGTATAGTGTGTGTGTGTGTGTTGAACCGTTGCTCCGTGTTGAGTGTGCTCTATATGAAACTTGCTTAGAATTGCATGTAGTTCCATATTATCATGTTGCATCCATGTTTTGATGTGTTTGCTTGATGTTTGTATGCATTTTGCATCAATGCCATGGTTAACTTGTTTTGCTCATATCTTCTAGGCCGTAGCTCCGAACTAAATGAACTTTATATGTAACTTGACTAGAATATCGTGTAGATCATCTTTGTGCATCTTAACTTGCTGTTTAGCAACTTGAACATAAGGTATATTCAGATCTGGACCAACTTCGAAATTTGCATATTAGGACTTACCGGAATTGTTATATGTTGTTCCCGGCCTCATTTAAACTTGCCTTGATGTGTTGCTCTTGTTTGCATCATCTCTTGCCATGAGTAGCTTCATGTAGTCTTGTCTTGCATCATGCTTGTTGTGCATCATGTCTTGTCTATGTGTGGTGTGTTTACCATGTTGTGTGCTTCTTCTTGTTAGTTCCTGTTTCGTTGCGATCGTGAGGATTCGTTCGTCTACGCTTGGTTTGGCTTCATCCGTTCGTCTTCTTCATGGACTTGTTCTTCTTCCTTGCGGGATTTTAGGCAAGATGACTGCTACCCGGGATCTCACTACTATCATTGCTATGCTAGTTGCTTCGTTCTATCGGTTTGCTGCGTTACCTATCATTTACTCTTCAAGCCTCCCAGATTGCCATGAACCTCTAACCTTTGACACCCGTCCTAGCAAACCGTTGCTTGGCTATGTTACCGCTTTGCTCAGCCCTCTTATAGCGTTGCTAGTTGCAGGTGATGTTGAAGATTGCTCCTTGATGGACAGGATTATGTTGGGAAATCACAATATCTCTTATATTTTTAATGCATCTATAAACTTGGTAAAGGGTGGAAGACTCGGCCTTATGCCTGGTGTTTTGTTCCACTCTTGCCGCCCTAGTTTCCGTCATGCCGGTGTTATGTTCCCAAATTTTGCGTTCCTTACGCGGTTGGGTGATTTATGGGACCCCCTTGACAGTTTGCTTTGAATAAAACTCCTCCAGCAAGGCCCAACCTTGGTTTTACCATTTGCCTCACCTAGCCCTTTTTCCCTTGGGAGTCGCGCTCTCGAGGGTCATCTTTATTTTACCCCCCCCCCCCCGGGCCAGTGCTCCTCTGAGTGTTGGTCCAAACTAGAGCACCGTGCGGGACCATTCCTTGGCAACTTGGGTTACATCGGTTCTGTACGCTTCGCTCATCCGGTGTGCCCTGAGAACGAGATATGTGTAGCTCCTATCGGGATTTGTCGGCAGAGCGGGAGGCTTTGCTGGTCTTGTTTTACCATTGTCGAAATGTCTTGTAAACCGGGATTTCGAGTCTGATCGGGTCTTCCTGGGAGAAGGTATATCCTTCGTTGATCGCGAGATCTTATCATGTGCTAAGTTGGGACACCCCTGCAGGGTATAATCTTTCGAAAGCCGTGCCTGCGGTTATAGGCAGATGGGAATTTGTTAATGTCCGGTTGTAGATAACTTGACACCAGATCCGAATTAAAATGCATCAACCGTGTGTGTAGCCGTGATGGTCTCTTTTCGGCGGAGTCCGGGAAGTCAACACGGTTTCTGGGTTATGTTTGACGTCAGTAGGAGTTCAGGATCACTTCTTGATCATTACTAGTTGATTACCATTCCATTTGCTCTCTTCTCGCTCTTATTTGCGTATGTTAGCCACCATATATGCTTAGTCGCTGATTCAGCCTCACCACTTTACCCCTTCATTTCCCTTTAAGCTTTGCTAGTCTTGATACCCATGGTAATGGGATTGCTGAGTCCTCGTGTCTCACAGATTACTACAACAACAGTTGCAGGTACAGGTTATGCGATGATCATGACGCGAGAGCGATGTTTGCTTGTTTTCGGAGTTCTTCTTCTGCTTCTTCTTCGATCAGGGGATAGGTTCCAGGTCGGCAGCCTGGGCTAGCAGGGTGGATGTCGTTTGAGTTTCTGTTTATATTTCATCCGTAGTCGGATGTTGCTCTTATGTATTGTGATGTTGTATTCGTGTGGCATTGTATGCCTTGTGTATGTATCCCCATCTATTATGTAATGTTGATGTAATGATATCCACTTGCAAAAGCGTTTCAATATGCGGGTCTATCCTTGGTGGGACCTTCGAGTTCCTTTTGGATAGGGTCGCATATTGGGCGTGACAAGTGAGAGCATGGAGGGGAGTTTGCTGGGTTTTGGGCCACTTTGGAAGGGTGTTGGGCTGCAACACACACGAGGCCTTTTCGGTCCCTCGGTTAACCATTGGAGTATCAAACGACCTCCAAATGGCATGAAACTTGACAGGCAGTCTACCGGTGCTATACCAAGGCCGCTTGGCAAACCTCGGTCCATTCCGAGAACGTTTAACACCCGCTCACAATGAGAGACAAAAGGGGGACACCGGAGGGCATAGGAGTGCCGGATTGCAAAACGGACAACGGGGAAAATGCTCGGATGCATGAGACGACCATGCATGCAAAATGAGATGCACATGATGACATGATAAGATGCAACACACAAGCAAATGACATGGCAACAACGGCGAATAACTGGCAGACACCTGGCGCATCGAATCCGGGGCATTACAGTGAGACACCTCCCGGGGCCCCTTCCCCAAAGCCTGGTTGTGACACCGAGGTGTGGTCCAAAAAGGACCTTAGCCACGGGGAGCGTACCTCGGGGGGCGGACACGTGGGAGCGGCAGTTCCCAGGAATGTCGACGGCGGGGGCGGCCGTGGATTTGGCCTGCAGCCGGACACAGTCCTGGAGACCCTTAAGGCTCCGGGATCAGGCAGGCAGGCCCTCTTGACTGGAGGGGGCGATCCTACTCCGCCTGCGACCTCCATCCAACCAAAGGTGTCAGGCGGCCTAGCGACAGCACTGGAGAGTGCGTCCATCATTGATGAACACCGTGCCCTTATGGGCGTGGTGATAGAAAAGATTCAGGCCGCCGAGGGCGGACTGAATGAATCCTGTGTCAGCCTTATAAAAGGCTTGGAGGTATCTGTAGAAGACTGTCATAGTATAGATAGTAGCCCCTGATACATTGTTCGGAGAGGACAGGAACCAGACAGGGGATCAATTTCCCGTCTGCAGGAGACTTAGCTAGTGACATATATATTTTTTATGAATCTGAAGTCTGCAGCGACTGCCTCCTCTCATACTGTGGAAGTGTCCGGACTCAAGCAGAGTCTGGAGCAGGCCGAAGAGGATCTCGGCCGAGTGAAGAAGCATCTGGAGGATAAACAAGGTATGTTTTGAAACTTTTAGTAAGTTTTAGCACAGGTAAGTAGTTGTGTCTATCTTAAAGCATATATATTCCGCACTCCAGGGGCAAATGCCGAAATTGAGGCGCTCAAGAAGGCTGTTGCCTTGGCCGAGAAGAAAGCGCCTAGAAGTAGGTGCTCTGTGAGAAACACGAGGCGAGGGTCGTGGAAGCTGAACGAGAGCTTCAGGAGGCCGTAAAGAGGAGCGAGAGCTTGGAGCAGAGTCTATCATTGAAAGAATCTGAACTCGCCCAAGCTCTCCGGACCGTGAATGAGGCTCGGGAGGAAGCCCAGGCTGCACTCAAGGATATTCAGGAGGCACGGAAGATTGCGGCTGGTAAGTTTTTTTTTGTTCAAAGCGCCTTACGCCTTCGCAGGGAAGATTCATGGTGACCCATTGAATCCTAATTTTTCCAGGGGCATCTGCGGATCTGTCGTGCAGCATATCTGATGCTGCCCAATTCTGCCGAGCTGAGAAGAAGGAAACTGCGGAGAAGCTCTTCTTGTCGTAGTATTTGGCGCCGAATTATCCGGTGCCGTTTGTTGACCAGCTGAAACAGCTGATTGAATTGCATCAGGTTGCCGAACTAGCCATGAAGGATTTGGTTATCCGGCTATGGCCTGCCGAGCCCATACCGAGCAGTTTCTTTGGGCTCGTGAAGCGAATTGTGAGGGCCTGCCCTCGGCTGGACGTCATTAAGCGGTCGGTTTGCATAGAAGGGGCACGAATGGCATTTTCCCGTGCGAAAGTGCACTGGGGGAAGCTTGATGCTGAGAAGCTGATGATCGAGGGGCCGCCGGAGGGGAAGGAGCACCGCAAGCCTGAATTATATTATGATGGTGTCCTGAAAGGGTCCCGCCTCTTGGTTGAGCAATGTGCGAAAGACATTATTTTTCCCTATAAGCAGTTCTGCTATCCTTTGTAAGGCAAAACAGAGTCACTTATATGTATGTGCCTGTTATGTGTAAATTTTATTCCTGCGCGGCCGTTTAAGATGTTAGTCTTGAGAGTTGGCCAGTCGTCGGCTTCTGCCTCCACGTAGGAACTACGGGGTGTTCGGGATACACCTGAACACTCTTTATCCCATTCTTGGGTCCATGAAGGAGGTGTTCAGCACAGCGAACCAGGCAATCGGACTATAGGGCTTTATTACTCTCACTTAGCCAAAGGAATTAGAGTATGGGAGGCGCATCCCCTGGTGTTTGGAAAACCGCACGAGGGGCTCTAATAGCGCCTGATCGGTGGACCGATCCTTCGCACGCTGCATTTTATTATGGCATTATGCGGAATAAATCCTTAAAGATTTTACAACCTCTCGAACAGCTGACCAGCTCTCGCCTTATCATGACAGCCGGTTTTTGGCTTTCTCTACTGAGGTGTTCGTCCGGCAGAAGCGGGACACAATCACAGTAGTTCTCCCAGCGCTACCTTAGACGATATTGCGGAACGTAAGGTACCAAAACATGGGAGCCGGGCAAACCCAACCAATGACACAAGACATGATACAAAGCTGATGCATATAATACTATAAGTTCGGGGTGCCGAACGACCGAGAAGGTGTTCAGACTTTAGTTGCCGTAGTACGGGTGCAATGAAGACCCTGGTGTTTAAAGGCATAACATGATGTTCAGATGCCGTTATGATGAAATGTTGTTAAAAATAATAGCAGATAAGCGTCAAATGACTCTACATGCTATATTTAAGTAATACGTCTATGCATATGAGTACGGTGAATGTTATAAAAGAGAGGCGTGATGGCAGAACCTGTTGGGGCCAGGCGGTGGTTGGCTGTGCGCGAGTCCGGAGGAATATCCGAATTGTATTCAGGTGGGGTTGAGATTCCCCCTGTGTGTGTCCGAGCTGATTCCAAGTCGCCGGTCCAGTTATGCGCAAGGGTGAACCTGCAAATAATGCTTAAAAGGCGTGTGTGAGCAGTGGCTGAGCCATGGATGTGATCCGTCCGGCTTATGTTGAAGGATCTCTATGAGCTATGATTAGGTTGGGGTATCATGAAGTAGTTCGGACTCCCTTGTCGGTGTCTGGGAGTTCGCTGTTGAATCTAGGTTCGATTGATAAACCGTGACTCGCTGCTTCAGTTAATAAAGTAGCCAAATACTCTTCGGCGCCGAGGCAAAGCTTGGTCTTGACCGCAATTGTGACTACATCACGTGGGTCTTGGGTGATAATGCGTCGAGTCGCAGTGTATCCTGGTGGTGCTGAATAGCTACTACCTAGAGGTGTAAGACCGAAAGTTGGTATGACAATTTTTGGCGATCCGAAGACCATCTCCAGGGTGGCGGGGCCTAGGTGGCCTTCACGCCTATTTGTGTCACTCTAAAATGAGTTTTTTGGTGGGTCTGATCCTCGAGTTGTCGGTCCCTAGACTTGATAATCTGGGCTTCTTGCCCTGGGACTTCTTCATGCTCCTTCCGGCGTCGGCCTGCCGATTTGGCTAAAGACCCAACATTCTTTATTGGTATGATTGGCTGCCGCTCCTGGGGTACCATGAATTTGACATGGGCGGTAAACTATGCGGTTCAAGATGGAGGGGCCCGAGTTAAGATGTTGAAGTCTCTTCTCCCGCTCAACGGGTTGAGGATTACGGGCTCCTGTGTTGATCGCAGTTTCCTGGGCGCCATTTTTTGCCTTGGGACGCTTATATTTGTTGCACCAAGTTTTGTAGACTCTGCTTTTGTCCGCTGATGCGCCCGGGGTGCTTGCTATGTTGTTGTTTGGTATGTAATGTTGGTCTTGTGCGCAGCCCCTTGCCGCAGTGTGCTGTCGGCGGGGTGTAGGCCTGCGTTTGATTTTTAGTGCTGCCTCCTAGAATTGAGGTAGTAGCATGTGCTTTGGGTAGTATTTTGTTCGGCGCTCGTGTCCATATTCTTTGGCTGCCCGGGCCTTAGTCCATCTGTCTGTTGGCAGATTCTTATCAGCTTGAGGCTGCTGCTGTTTCTTTTTCAGGCTTCTTGTAGTGTCTATAAGCCGGCGCTTGAAGCGCTCCTGCTTTATGGGATCCTCTAGTACGCCGAATTCGTCATCACTGAGGCTCACCTCGTCTTCGGAGGGGGGCATATAGTTATTGTCCTCCAAGTATCTGTCTGTCACCTGTTCGTCTGGGCTGGCCTGCCCGTGTTCCTGTTCGGCTTGCTCGAACGTGGGTTGATCAGGATCGTATTCCTCTTCGGCACCATCTGGATTTTCTTCTCCAGTGCCGGTGTTGTCGTGGCAGGGCTTGGAGCGGCACCGATGACGCCCATGTTTTGATTTCTTCCCCGAGGGGTTATCTCCCGTTGCCTCATCGCCATTGGTTTCTTTGGGAGTATCCACCATATATATATCATATGAAGAGGTGGCAGTCCAGCACCCTGTGGGCGGTGGTTCCTGTTCTTCTCCCGCATCGCCGTCTATACCGTCGATGTCTTCAGAATTGAAGTGAAGCACATCGGTTAAGTCATCGACCGAGGCAATTAAGTCGGTAGTGGGTGGGTAACGAATTTCTTCGTCGCCAGCTTCCCACTCAAGCCGGACATAGTTCGGACAGGAGTCTCCCGATAAAGAGAGAGAGACCTTAATGAATCTAGCACGTCTCGGAAGGGTGAGTGCTGAAAGATATCCGCGGCGGTGAACTCCATAACTGGAGCCCAATTAGATTCGATGGGCACGGATGCACGCGGTCCGAAACACATGACCGGAGATGAATCCGGGGGTCCGGAGATACAAATCCCTTTAGGAGAGGAGTCTGTGTTCGGCTCCAACACCGAGGAGTGTGCGGCCTCCGGGGCTGGGTCCATCCACCCGTCCTCGGAAGGCATGACCTGCTCTGGAACAAAGTCCGGAGTCGTAGCAGGTGCGATATTTCGGATACTGTCCGTCGGCAGATCTAGGTCATGCACATCATGATTGTTCGGCGTTGCTGACACTGGCTCGAATCCGTCGAAGATCAAGTCTCCCTGGATGTCGGTAGTGTAGTTTAGGTTTCCAAACCTGACCTGATGGCCAGGGGCGTGGCTGTCGATCTGCTCCAGATGGCCAAGTGGGTTGGCCTGCAGTGTGAGGCTGCCGAACACAAAGATCTCTCCGGGGAGGAAGGTCTCACCCAGGACGGCATGGTTGAAGGTTGGAGAAGCCATCTAGCCTTACCGCGACGACAAAGAGGAACTCTCAATGAAATCACCAATGTCGGTGTCAAAACCGGCGGATCTCGGGTATGGGGTCCCGAATTGTGCGTCTAAGGCTAATGGTAATAGGAGACTGGGGACACAATGTTTACCCAGGTTCGGGCCCTCTCGATGGAGGTAATACCCTACTTGCTGCTTGATTGATCTTGATGATATGAGTATTACAAGAGTTGATCTACCATGAGAGCAGAGAGGCTAAACCCTAGAAGCTAGCCTATGGTATGATTGTTCCTCTGTCCTATGGACTAAACCCTCTGGTTTATATAGACACCTGAGGGGGCTAGGGTTACACAAGGTCGGTTTACAGAGAAGGAGATCTACATCCGAATCGCCAAGCTTGCCTTCCACGCCAAGGAGACACGCATCCGGACACGAGACGAAGTCTTCTATCTCTTCATAGTCCAACAGTCCGGGCAAAGTATATAGTCCGGCTATCCGGATACCCCCTTATCCAGGACTCCCTCACCGGCCATGAGCGGCAAGCTTCATTGTTGCACCCGTCTGTGCACCGTGATGGCCGCACTGCTACTCCATTGCTGACCACAACAGCTTCGTCCTCCCACGCGCGTCGCGGCCAGGTGGATGCAGGCTGCTCTGCTCACGGCGCGGGAGCTCCTTCTCTACCGTCCCGTGGGTGATCTCTATGAGGAGTGGCTCGAGCGTATCGCCGAGCTCATCAGTGTCGCGCACGGGGGCTCTGACGGGCCAGCTCGCTCGCTGCCTCGGCACCCACCTGCAGTGGGCAACATCGTGCACGGGGCTCCTCCTCCGCCTCCAGCCCAGGGTGCCATCGTAGAGCCAAGGCGTATGGCTCCACAGCGCGACTCGCAGCACCCGGCGCCAGCTCGGGACGACGTGAGCTGCCTGGTGGTTCAACGTCCCCAAGGAGAAGCGTGCGTGCTTCCAGCACCCCAGCACCAGGCTCGCGAGCCGCCACAGGTGGTGGCGGTGCACGTGCACCAGGACCACGTTCCACCCCCTCGATGACCTCCGGTGGCCACGACAGGATGTCGTGCGTTCACTTCAGAGCTCCGCAATGTTATTTGGCCGAGAAAATTCAAGCCTGTCCTGCCTCCACGCTAAGACGGAACCACAGACCCCACTGAGTTCCTACAGCTCTACAAGCTCAGCATCGAGGCGGCCAACAACGACGAGAAGATCATGGCAAACTAGTTCCCGATGGCCCTCAAGGATGGCACATGTTCTTGGCTCCTGAACCTGACTGAGGGGTCAGTTTCTTCCTGGGAGGAGATGCGCAACCGCTTCATCGCCAACTTCCATGGCAATCACGACCGTCCGCCAGCCGCGGGCGACCTGCGCCGCGTCAAGCAGCAGCCCGGGGAGACACTGCATAAGTATATCCAGCGCTTCAACAACGTCCACCTCAAGATTCCCAAGGTGTCTGATGAGGCCATCATCTCCGCGTTCACCGATGGCGTCCACGACGTCAAGATGAAGGAGGAGCTCGCCATCCACGAGGACCTTTGCACTGCTCTGGAGATGTTCAACATGGCGAACAAGTATGCGAGGGCTGAGGAGGGACGCCTTTCCCTCCTCGAGCTCCCTGATGCTGATCCAGAAGACAAGAAGACCAAGACCAACGACACGAAGCGCAAGGGGCTAGCCGTGCTTGTGGCAGAGCCAGAGACCAAGTGGGGCTGTGACCACCCCGAGTCATCCAAGGGCAAGCAGCCGTTTTGCGCCTTCCACGACATCCACAGCCACAACACCAGCGACTACCAGGAGCTCAGGGCTCTCCGTGACGGACGTCTTGATCAACGCCCCGAGCGCAACAGTCGGGGCTACACTCGCGGAGGTGGCCGAGGTGGAGGACGCTGGGATGGATGCGATCGCCGTCAGGAGTGGCGCGACCAGCCTCGCGAGGGTAACTGGATGGAGCAGCCCCGTGAGGACCGCCCTCAGGGCAATGCAGCCTTGCCTCCTCTGCCTCGACCACCAAGAAGGAATAAATATCACCATTAGGACGAGGGGGCTAGGGGCTTCTAGGAGCCGCGGGCCATTGCCTGGATCTTGGGAGGCTCACAAGCCCCAACTTCCCATCGTGTCTTCAAGCAGTTTGCGCGCAAGGTCAACGCGGTGCTCCCCAAGCTTGAGGCAACTCGCCCTCTCAAGTGTTCAAAGTGCTCCATCACCTTCGACTCCACAGACCGGTTCAAGTGTGCGGCCACCGCTGGCGCACTCCCCATGCTCTGCTCCCCAGTCATCAGCAACGTGACCATCACCAAGTCTCTCATTGATGGCGGAGCAGAGCTCAATGTTCTCTCCGTCTAGACGTTCGACAGGCTCCAGGTGCCATACTACCAGCTGCACCCCACGAAGCCATTCTCAGGAGTGATCGACGGATCAACGCACCCGATCGGGCAGGTTCGCCTCCCAGTCACCTTCGGCGAGCGCAACAACTACCGCACTGAGTTGATTGACTTCGACGTCGCCGACATCCTCCTGCGCTACAACGCCATCCTTGGGTACCCAGCACTGGCCAAGTTCATGGCAGCCACACACCATGGCTACAACGTCCTCAAGATGCCAGGAAGTGGCGGCATCATCATGGTCATCTCCCAAGAGAAGGATGTGGTGTGCTCCCTCGAGCGCGCCTTCCAGGCTGTAGTAGTTGAGAACCTGGAAGAGGAAGACGACGCCCTCCCTCCTGAGGTCGCCCCCAAGATGAAGAAGCTGCAGCTGGGCCAGGGGCCTCGTGAGGGAGCATCAGTCGAGGATGCAATGCTGAGTCTCGTGTCTCTGGACGCGGCACCTTCACCCATCGCAAAGGAAGGCGCGCCCGACGCCCCTCTCAGGCTGGGCTCGGGGGCTCTCCTCTGGAGGGCCTCAGACCTAGCCAATGTCGCGAGAGTGGCACTCGGGCACCATGTGGAGGCGTTGTTCAGAGCATGCTTCCCAGGAGAAGGCAGGAGGCGTGAGGCACCAGGCGTTCAGGAGTTCATCAACAAGGCGACCGAGGAGATTCAGGAAGGAAGGGTTCTACAAGGTGATCGTCACCTACCCCGAGGCGGGGCTCGCTGCCCTAGCGAAGGTAATGTCACATCCTGCATTTTGTAACATATCATTTGCATTAATAAAGCATGAAAATTTGGACCAACAAAAACTTTTTATTTATTTGGCTTTTATTTGGAGTTGGTTTTCTCTCTGTGATTTTTAAGTGCTCTTTAAAGTCAACACAACTCCACCTTATATACTTCATCTCCATGCCCCAAACTTCTGCCCAATGATCATGCCATGTGTATAGTGAAATATAGTGTTTTCTTACAAAAATAATTTGGCCAAATAATATGTTCAAAAATTAGTTTTCCAAAAACCCCTAAACTGAGGTTTGCACTACAAGTACTTGATTTGGGGGATGAAAAGTATTTCAAAGAGTATATTTGAAACCTATTAGATATAGGACTCCCATAAACTAGAAAAATATAATTTTAAAAGTATTTTTTCTAGTTTATTTAAAGGCTTTTTCCTTAGGCTGGAAATGGTATTTAATAGGTTAAAATTGTTTTAATGCTTTAAAAATATTTGTAAAAATTCAGGGAAACTCAGTGGACATATATTATCCATATATAAGAGTTTCAACACATGGTCATGTTCAAAATATTGGTCAAACCCCTCCAGAACCCTTTTTGGATATTTCAAGCTTTTGAAATATTTACAAAGGAAATATTCTCTAAAAATTCCATGAAAATTCTAGCATGTCACTTGTGACATACCGGATGATCTTGCCAAGCCTCATGTCTTGGAGAACAAGATAACATCACCAAATCCCCCCAAAACCCTCTCAGACCAGAATCAAATTTGAACAACTTTGTACTACCAACTTTCTCTCCTTGACCCCAACTTTTGTGAGCATGTTCACATGACCAAATGAGGCCACTACACCAAGTGGTGCATCAAGGAGAAGTGATTTGCTCAACTAGAAATACACAAGTTCATTTCTGCTAATTTCTAGGGTTTGCCAAAGTTTCATTAGCAAACTCTTCCAAATAAGCTCATCTTCCTTCTACCCTGTCATTTTGTCATGACAAACACCTCTGCCAAGTGGCACAAGAAGGAAATTAATGCAAGTATCCCAAAACCATATCAAACACCTTCTGCATGTTAACTAAAAACCCTGTTTGGGCCTCTTCCACTAATCTCCATGAGTTCCACTTTTTACCACAGCCCCTCCTAGTCCCCTTGCACCTCCAGTAACAATGGAATTGCCACAGGTCAATTGTTGGAGGGGTAAAACCCCACTTTCTCTCTCTGGACAACCCATTTCCTCCTCTCTCTCAACCCCACTCCTCTCCTACTGGCCATCCATGGCATCCAAGGCCCCTCCCCCTTTATTTACTCCCCCTAGAGCTACCACACATGCCGAGTCGTGCCCACTTTGCCAAAACAAATGTCATGCCGGCCATTTGGGTGCTCTGGAGTGCGCTACAGTGCGCTCCCACACTGTAGCCACCCCTGCCAACCACCTCCGGCCACCTCGCCCCCCAGCACGCCCGACGATGCGCCTCGACTTCTGCGACACGCCACGCCTCTGCCCCCTCCTCCTTCTCCCTCCTCTTGCCCCAGCTCGCACGCGCGCCGGCCGCCCGAACGCACCAATGAGCATGCTCACACGCACGGTGCCCCTGGCCCTCCTCCGGCTCTCTTCCTTCACCTGCTCGCTCTGGACCAACCCCACGAGCACCCCAGACACGCTCAAACAGGCCCCCGTGACCCGTGGCGACGGCAGCGAGCCCGTCGGTGCACGAGTCCACGGTGGACCATTGTGCGGCTATATAAAGCCACCCCGTGCCATTCTCTCCACACCGCTCGTCCTCTGCACCACCAAATCATCCCCCTGCACCCCCAGCTCCTCTCCAGAGCCTCCCGAGCTCGAGATCAAGCTCGAGCTCCGCCACTTCGACTCGCCAGAGTTCGTGAGGTACAGGCCGTCCCAGCCTCTCTTTCCTCTCGATCTGGAGCCTATGCATCACCCTGATCCTTTCCCCCCTATTTCCCCTCTCTTTAGCTGCCGAAAACGGTCGGAGCTGCCGCCGCCCGAAGCTCCTCCGCCGTGCCTCCTCATCGCCGGCGAATCAGGCCACCCCGGCGATCGCAACCACCACCACCCGAACGGTGACATGACGCTGAGTCCAGTCGTGCCCTCGCTTGACCTCGCCATGCCCTGCATCGTCGCCGGTGAGCTCGCCGGCCGTCTGGACTCTGGGTTAGGGATGCCAGGCGGGCCCCGCCTGTCAGCCTCTCCCCTCCATCGCCCCCCTCTCTCTCACTGACGCCTGGGCCTCGCCCGTCAGGTTTAAACCTGGCGCGCGCGTGTGCACCAGTGTGCTAGGCCGCCTCTCGGACTGGGCCTGCTCTGCTGCAGCTCTTCTGGCCCAGTTGCACAGTGCTCCTTTTCTTTTTCTTTTCTGTTAAACTTGCAAAAATTCCACAGGATCAAATATTCATCCAAATGCAATAATTCCAACTCCTAAAATCTCAGAATAATCCCACCTATTTATTGATGTAACTTTCATACACATCCATTACACGTTTTTGCACTTTTCAAATTTAAATTCAAATTTGAACAATAAAATCTCTATTTGAAAATCCACTACTCTGTCCCCCTAACTCCAAATCCAAAACTAAGAATTTTCCCCTTCTTAGTTTTCCTCCTAGTATTTCAGAAAAATAAGTTGACATTTTTCTAAGCACTTTGGTTTTTCTGTTTTACTATTGCCTTATTTTCTTGTTATTTTCTTGTGACGATTAGATCCCGTATTAGATGAAGTTGCTGAAGAAGAAGAAGGAGAAGGATTTGAAGAACTTGAAGACCAAGCCAAACAAGGCAAGCAGCCCTTGACCATGTCCATGAAACCCTTTTTAAGCATGTCATATAGCAATTTATTATTGTTGCATCGGAATCATGATGAGATGGTAAACCACGTTGGCTGGTTGGCTCTGTTACTTCCTCGTTGATCCTTGCATGGTGCATGACCCTACATTCTTATGAGGGTTATGCCGGTGGGAGTAGATAGGATGCTAAAGTAGCTGCTACGCAAAAAGGGACGGGAATATGCATGGTGATGGAGACAAAGTATTTTCAAGGAACTTTTTGGAAAACCCCGTCGGGTGCCACTTATGCCCGAGGGAGATAATGAGATGGGTAACCACTTGATGACGAAGTGGTGTACCGAGGCAAGTGTGTGTGTGTGTGTGTGTGTGTGGTTTTCAAAAACGGATTAGATTTAAGATTTGTCGACTATCCCAACCTTACATGCGCAAACACTCTACCCTTATATGGGAAAGAGCATTACTTATTACCTAGGCCGATACTAACTTGGAGCCCGCATTACTAGTGACGGGATAGTTGTTGTTGCGCTCTCTCGGGATGGGGTCATGCCAGGTAGGGCCGCCATGACTGTTTTCACAGGGCACCGGACACACCGTTGGTACCCCATGCTTGTGGTATGTAATGAATATGGGAGCGAGGCTCCACAATCTTAAGATGTGAAATGTTGGGCAAGGGGGTTACTACCAATCGAGTGGACTCTATGTTAGTGTCGCCTAGGGAAAGATAGTGATCGGGTGCTTACCCAGGTACTTGAGGTACCACGGTTCGTGGATGACACGGAAGTTCCCCGGATCTTGTGGGTAAAGTGTGCAACCTCTATAGAGTGTAAAACTATTCGAATAGTCGTGTCCATGGTCAAGGATAGTTGGGCGGTGCTGCTTAAACTATGTCCAGAGTTTCACAACCGTGTGTATGAGTTGATAAAACTAATTGGGTTAAGTCAGATGGCTTGACACAATGATCAAGTTGGATTGGTGTCCAACTCCGCTTATGTTGATATCTGTAACTTGTTCATATGGATGTCTGAACTCCCATGATGCATACTTTACATGTTGATAGATCATGTCATTGCACTCAAAACTAGCTTTCTGAAGATAACTACTTAGTACTATGTCATTGCATTGTTGTGCCTTGTTCCAATCGTGGGTTTCTTACGAGTACATTCAAAGTACTCATTGGCTTGCCACTGGTTATTTAATTGACCAGGCATGGAAGAACAGGAGTTCGAGGAAGAGTTCTTTGGTGACGAACACGCGAACTAGGACGCTTCCTAGTCAGAATGCCTGTAGGGTTAAGGCAGATGGCGTGGGTTCTACTTATCGACGAGGATTTCTGCTTCTTGTGTTTGATTTGATGTTCAGCCCTAAAGGCTTTATCAATGTAAGACTTGACCATAATGGTCATAATTTGTGTAAGACAGTATGAATGGATGTAAGACTCTTGTTATTCAGCATATGTGTGTTCAGTGAGGATTGATCTCTGGGATCACTATACACGTGCATTCAGTGATCTCGACTTATGAGTCAGGGTCCCCACAGGTATAGAGTTCCGCGTCTGCATCGACATCCCTGGGCTCAACATGGCCGCGTCTCGGCAGCTCATGTGGCGGTCTCGTGTCGGCCGTTGCGAGGGACAGCCTCACAACTACGTCTACATGCCTTTCAGCCTGGTGGGCGCGGCTGAGGCGTTCCAGCGCTGCACGAGGGACGCTCAGGTGGCCTATGAGGTCGGGCACCAGGCGATCTTGGTGGATATGGAGGAGCTCCCTCAGGAGCCTTCCGTTCCCTACGAGCCTCCCGAGGCTCGGCACTGGAGCGGCTCATGAGGAATGGCTTCAGCAGCACGTGTTTTTTGGCTACTCCAACAAGTCTTCAGCAATGGTACCAGGTGACATCTCCCTAGTTCGTTTAGTTTGGGAGCCCCTCATGACCCTCATGCGTTCCGACTAATGCCATCTCTGCATCACTACATGATACTCACATCGGCACGGAGCTTGTGCTTGGGTCCGTCCCTGCAACACTGATAAACCTGGGGACCAACCTCTGGTTCACGGCCTGCCTTGCGTACACCACCTCGCAGGGTCCTCGGTGCCTCTTTCTGACGTCTCTGGGGCTCTCAGCCTCCCTTAGCATCTAACTTGCAGGTTCACCCCACAGCGAGCCAAGGGTCGGCCCGGACAACCACCATCTAGCCTCACGAGTTTCTTGCACGTTAAAGGGGGGCCTCCCAAGCATCACACCCCGGGAGCTGCTACTGGCTCTCCAACCCTCACCCCCTGGCCTTAGCCATGGCATCGCGACCTGGCATACCAGCGGCGGCTGAGCTTGCTCGAGGGCCGGGTCCTGAGGACGTAGGGCAACTTGGCAAGCAGTACAGGAGGGTGGCCAAGACGGGCTACGCCTGCTGGCACCACAGGCACGACGGCAAGCATTGCCTCTCCGATGGACTCAGACCGCAAAAGATAAGTCTCAGCTCACTACGGCACCGGTTTTGCTCCACACGCCTCGCCCTGCAGTTCCACTTGCGTGGTTCAACTCCCCTTTTCAATTTTCTGCACAGTTGCTTGCACGCCAAGGGGGACCTCATGAGCATCATGTCTCATGAGCTCTTACCGGACCTTGGGCCGCTCACCTCCTAGCCTTGACCACGACATTGTGACCTGGCATACTAGCGACAGTTGAAGCCTGAATGGGGACTGGGTCCTGCTGGCGTAGAGCGCCACACTGTCTAGGGAAGAGAAATGGAGGGGCTTAGCCGAACTGGAATACGCACATCCATTACAAAGTCAAAAGGAACAACGATACCATTAATACGTCCCGGTCCTTACAATCCCCACGGGGGCTGATTTTCATCTCGCGCAGGAGAAACAACTACATGGCCTTATGGCTCAGGAGATTTGCTGGATTCCTAGGAGTTGTCGCTGCTGCTGGATGAAGCGATGAAGGGGGCAGTGGCATATCCAACACCCATGACGGCGTCCCTCAAGTTGTCTCCTCCAGGGCAACACTCTAGCCGCTCGCCCCGCTCGTTGAAGGCCTTGAAGAACAAGGTGGCCATGCCGTCGTACTCGAAGAGGATCGCCAGGGATTCCTCCGCTCGGCAAGCCGGGGCGACCTCGCCCCATCCTCGCATCATGAAGACTTCTCCAGACGGAACCACCTCGACCTCAGCTCCGGTGGCTAGGCTGCTGTACCCTGCATGTTGTAGCCACAGCTCCACCGGTCCCCTCGGAGGCAGCTCGCTGGCGAAGAACCGAGGGAGTCGGATCCAGGAATCAGGAGGCATCGCGCCCACACCACGAACTCGCATGAGCTACCCTCAGCATGGGTCCGTGGTATGGCTGACAGGCAATGGTGGCCCTGCCATCTTCACGAGGCGCCGCTCGGCGGCACACTCCTTCGCCCTGAGCACGGGCGTATAGGGGGAGAGGGAAGCCAGGCGGAGGCCTTGATTGCCAAGGCCGGGCCACGTCTCGCCCTACACTGGCATCGTCGGGGAGGCGAAACCGTTTATTCGGCAGGAGAGGGTCCGACCCCTCCCTAGGAGCCTTCCCCTTCTCTGTTGCAGAGCCTCCTGATCGGCGCCATGAGAGCAAGACGGAGAGGAGGAGAAGCAAGTAGGAGCAAGATGAAAGAGAGATGGGCAGGGGCTCCACCCGCTCGCACGCTTTTACCCGGGAGAAGGTAAATCGTCGGCCTCCCACGATTTCTAGTAATAATAATCCTCTCTACATGCAGCATGTAGTTGTCAAGTCGAGCAGTTGCCAAGGCAGCATGGGGAAGCGGAGTTGCCCACGTCCAATCAATCGACACGCGTCATCAAGGCCATAGGTGTTTAGGGCCCGCGGCGCTCCGCACTTGCCCTTTAGCTTCCCCTGGAAGCCAAGTTCGAGCGCACCTTGGGCCTGGGGGCTACTGTCGGCGTCCTGGACTTGGGGGTATCTAGTCCCGCCTGCCTGCGGCCCACCGCATGACTCCATCGACGGCCTGGTACGACCCAGCTTCAACACCAACACAGCAAGACCCTTGCGAGCGTCGTAGCCTCGCGAGGCGGACGACGCCAAGACCCCTGAAGGAGCTGGCCTCCTCAGGAGGGCTCCTGAGGGGCGGAGAGTTCTATGCGGCTACCTCATGAGGCTCAGCTGACGTGAGCCATTGCGACCAAGGCCAGGCGGGCACCAGGTGGGTGCAGAGTGCAGGTTTCCTCTTCGGTGCAAGGGAGGCAACCCAAAGGCGCGGAGTCCCGAGGAATCAACCAAAGGTTTCCATTCTGGTGCAACAAGACCAAGACCGCCAGGACGGCAGGACGAAGGTCATCACTGAGCCCACCGCAGCGTCACAACTGGAGGCTTTTAGCAGGAGAAGACTACTTTTGTTAGGATAGATTGTTCTACTTTTCTCCTTTCAAATCCCGTTGTTGTGGAATCCCTTCCCGCTCATATTTGGGAAGAGGACCAAGGCCACTATATATAGGACTTAGACACCACCATAGTGGGAGGAGAGATCGATTCCACCCCGAGCACCACACCAGCTCAAGAACACCTCACCTCATGAGGCTTGTTCATCCTTGTACTAGTCCATCCATAGCCCCTCGAGGCAATCCACCACACCACACTGGATTAGGGTATTACACCACAACGGTGGCCCGAACCAATATAAATCTCTATGTCTTTGTGTCTCTGTGAGCTCTACGCGCTAGGCTAGGGAGGATCGTGAGTAGGCAGGCTGGCCAGGTTGAGATCTCCGCATGCACCCAGAGTTCGAACCTCTCAAGGGTTGCCGGATCCCAAAATCCGAAAAGGTGTCTCGGTCATTGAGGGAGTCCTGGATTAGGGGGTCCTTGGACAGCTGGACTATATGCTTATGCCGGACTGTTGGACTATGAAGATACAAGATTGAAGACTTTGTCCCGTGTCCGGGTGGGACTCTCTTTGCATGGAAGGCAAGCTTGGCAATTCACATATGTAGATTCCCTTCTCTGTAACCGACTCTGTGTAACCCTAGCCCCCTCCGGTGTCTAGATAAACCAGAGGGTTTAGTCCGTAGGACAACAACAATAAGAATCATAGGCTAGCTTCTAGGGTTAGCCTCTACGATCTCGTGGTAGGTCAACTCTTGTAATACTCATATCATCAAGATCAGTCAAGCAGGAAGTAGGGTATTACCTCCATAGAGAGGGCCCGACCCTGGGTAAATATTGTGTCCCCCGCCTCCTGTTACCATTAGCCTTAGACGCACAGCTCGGGACCCCCTACCCGAGATCTGCCGGTTTGGACACCGACATTGGTGCTTTCATTGAGAGTTCCACTGTGACGTCGAAGAAAATTTTGATGGCTCGCCTTGTTATCGAGGACAACATCACCTCTGGGGGATCCCTGGCTTTAGACCAAACCCTCCGACTAGGCGGCTTCGTCATGACCGCCCGTTTGGCCGTCGTGCCAACGATGACTTCTTGGGTCATCAAAAACAACATCCACATCATCCCGGAATATACCGAGCAGATGGATCCAATGGAACTTTCGTCCTTGTGCGAGCTCATGGATCGCATCGCCGCCTTGGGAGTCGCTATAGACTATGATCAGATTGGGCTTAAACCCGATCAAAGAGAGATTAACTCTTCGCCGGTCACCCATCAGATAGCGGTGGTGGAGGAGCAATACAACAATTCTTCCTCTATTTTTAGGACGAACTATGTCCAGATTCCCGAGCTGTCCGAGTCGGATACCCGTTCGCGGGAGGACATGACCCAAACTCCGAACTTAGAATTGGACTGCGGGCCAGAAAAGTTGGGCAGCATCCCAGAACCCGAGCTGTCAACTTCGGAAGTTCCTCTTCCCTTGGGTCTCGGATTGGGTCAGGGTTCAGACTTAAATGCACCCACCCACCCAGATCCAAGCAATCTTTCCCACATTAGACAACAATCCCAAGAGACAGTACATCACTTTTGGGCCAGATTCCTCCTTGTAATGAGCAAGGTCAAGGATTGTCGCGAGGAAGACATAATCTCATTCTTTTGCAAAAATTGCACGGACAAGGGAATCCTCAATGCCATAAGTCACTATGACATATCACACTTGCTAACTTGGCGGCCATTGTACAGAAGTACTGTGCGATGGAAAGCGCTAGGAAAACCCAGGCAAAATTCTGGGACCCTCCGGCTCTCACTAAACCCCTCGTCCGAACAAAAAGGGTGCACTCTCGCAAGTCACCCGATCCAATTACAAAGAAACCAAAGCCCACTACAGGGCGTGGAGCCGTATTGGAGGGATGGCTCAATGGGCCATGCCAAATTTACACCACACCGGATACCATACCAACACACAACCTTAGAGCATGTTGGATACTTTGGCAGGTGGCCAAGAGCGGTGAGGATCTCCTCATTAACGATACCGCAGAGCATCATCCTGTAGAAAACAACAATACAATATTGACAGTCTTCAAGACTTTCGCCTCAAATAACAGGCGCAACAGAGCACTCCGCGGCCTCACCGAAGTCTGCCACGTTGCAGCAATAAATCCATGGAACGACACGGCCATAACCTTCACTGCCGGTGACGAACCTCCTTTCCGAACAGTCCGAGCACCAGCCACCTTGGTCCTTAGCCCAACTGTGGACGACTTCCGGCTTACTAAAGTGCTCATGGATGGTGGCAGCGGATTAAACCTCATCTACGAGGAAACTCTCAACAAAATGGAAATATACAAGAGCCGCATTAAGCAAAGCAGCATCACCTTCAGAGGAATTATCCCTAGTCGGGAGGCACGATGTGCGGGAAAAATCACACTCTATGTGGTATTCGGCACGTCGGAGAATTACAGGTCCGAAGAGATAACATTCCAAGTGGCCCCGTTTAGTAGTGGATACCACGCCCTTTTAGGGCGGGACACATTCGCGAGCTTCCGAGCTATACCCCATTACGGGTACATGAAGCTCAAGATGCTCGGGCCCAACGGAATCATCACTCTAGCCAGTGATCCGGACGTAGCACTCCGCGCTAAAAACAAAACCGCCGCCCTGGCCCTTGAGGCATTATCTGAAGCCCTCGCAGCCGAAGAACTAACTGCGCTACGCTCCACAGTCGACAGGGATGATGTGATACTCGACAAAAGATCCAATTCCACCTCTTTTAAACCAGCAGGCAAAATAGTCAAATTCCAAGTCCATCCAACGGACCCTACAAAAACAGCATCAATCGGGGCACAGCTGAACCCCGCAATCGACGCCGCATTGCAGGCGTTCTTACGCGAGAATTGGGACATCTTCGCCTGGCACCCCTCAGATATGCCAGGGATCCCACGCAGGCTGGCCGAGCATAGCCTCAACATATTTAAGGGATACAAGCCGGTCAAGCAAACACTACGGCACTTTTCAGAGCCCAAACGAAAAGCTATGGGAGAGGAGCTAGCCAAGTTACTCGAAGTCGGATTCATCAGAGAAATAAAACACCTGAACTAGCTAGCAAACTTGGTGATGGTACCAAAGAAGGATAAATCCTGGCTCCGCTGTGTCGATTTCAAGGACCTTAATAAGGCTTGCCCCAAGGATCCCTTCCCTCTCCCCCGCATTGATCAAATCATTGACGCTACCGCATGAGATGACTCATTGTGCTTCCTCGACGCATACTCCGGATACCATCAAATCAAGATGGCGGAGTCCGATCAAGCCACAACGACATTCATCACTCCATACGGCCCTTTCCGTTTCAACACCATGCCTTTCTGGCTCAAAAACGCCGGTGCAACCTACCAACGCATGATTTAGACATGCCTGGAAAAATAAATCGGCAAAAAAGTTGAGGCATATATGGACGATGTGGTCATCAAGACCAGACACGTCAAATCTTTAATAGATGACCTGAGGCTCACATTCGACAACCTCCGAACATATGACATCAAGCTCAATCCGGAAAAATGCGTTTTTGGCATTCGTGCCGGAAAGCTCCTGGGCTTCATCGTTTCCAATAGAGGAATTGAAGCAAACCCAGCTAAAATATGAGATTTGTCACAGTTGGCTACCCCAACAGACCTCAAGCAAGTGCAGAAATTAACTGGATGCGTGGCTGCCTTAAGCTGCTTTATCTCCCGATTGGGAGAAAAGGCACTACCTCTTTACTTCCTTCTTCGACGCATCGAAACTTTGAGTGGACGGATGCGGCTACTGCCGGACTGGAAGAAATAAAGGCTCTCTTGGCCAGCAACCCATTCCTGACCGCACCGAACATTGGCGAACCCATGTTGTTATATATAGCCGCAACGCACCAAGTTGTAAGCGCAGTGCTCATCGTCGAACAAGAGGAGGATGGACATAAGTTGCCGCTTCAAAAGCTGGTATACTACGTATCCACTGTCCTCACACCTTGCAAGTCACGGTACCGACATTATCAAAAGATAGCATATGCGGTCTTCATGGCATCCCGTAAACTACGACACTACTTTCACGAGTGTTCAATCACGATGGCCTCTGAAGTACCACTCAACGATATAATAAACAACCGTGATGCCACGGGCCGGATTGCTAAGTGGGCCATCGAGCTCCTCCTGTTTGACATTATATATAAACCACGTCGAGCCATTAAATTGCAAGTACTGGCTGACTTTGTTGCCGAATGGACAGAAGCCGAACTCTTTAAAGAGTACGACGCATAGTCCAATTGGATCATGCACTTTGACGACTCTAAGATGCTGGTTGGTCTAGGAGCGGGCGTTGTCCTGACGTCCCCCACCAGAGATACAGTCTGATACGTACTCCAAATACTATACACACACTCCAACAATGCAGCCGAATTCGAGGCTCTGTTGCACGGTCTTTGGATGGCAGTCTCCATGGGCATCCAACGCCTAGAGGTGCGTGGGGATTCAAACCTCGCAATATCTCAAATAAATGGACACTTGAACGCCAAGGACCCGAAAATGGCAGCTTACCGTAATTCCGTCCTCAAGATGTTTGCTCGATTCGAGGGGTTGAATTTCATCATGTGGTCCAAGAAAACAATCAAGTGGCGGATATCCTTGCCCGCATCGGTGCTAAGCGTGACCCCATCCCACCTAACATCTTCTTGGAAAGGTTGTTCAAGCCATCCATGGTGTGGCAGGGGGAGACTGGCAATACTAGTCCGGATCGGACCACAACCCCAGAATCCGGACACACTGACATAATCGGAGGCTCCGCCACTGAAATAACACCTTTGGCCCACGTAATCATGGCTGTCATCGCCCCCTGGACCGAACCCTTCTTAGCCTACCTAAATAGGCAAGAATTCCCCGAGGACCAAAATGAGGCACGTTGCATTGTGCGGCGCTCTAAAGCCTACAAGGTCCACGAGGGAGAGCTTTATAAGAAAAGCACTACCGGAGTACTCAAAAGATGTATGTCCGAAGAGGAAGGGCGGTAGCTCTTGGCAAAAATTCATGCTGGACTCGGTGGCCACCATGCCACAGCTCAGGCCCTTGTAAGCAAGGCCTTCCGTACAGGTTTCTACTGGCTGACAGCCCGAGCAGACGCACAGGACCTCGTCCAACATTGCATCTGTTGCCAGCTCTTCGCCAACCAAAGCCATATGCCACCTACCGCTCTCCAAACAATCCCCATAACTTGGCCCTTTGTGGTCTGGGGGCTCGATATGGTTGGACCCCTTAAAGGAGGAAGCCATAAGAAAAAAATACTTGTTGGTCGTGGTGGATAAATTCACCAAATGGATAGAGGCAAAACCAGTCAAAACGGCCGAATCTGGACCAATGATAGACTTCATATGAGGGGTTTTACACTGTTACAATGTCCCCCACAGCATCATCACCGATAATGGCTCCAACTTCATAGCCGACGAGGTGAAAACTTGGTGCAGCAACATGGGCATTAAGCTCGATTACGCCTCCGTCTATCACCCGCAAACAAACGGTCAAGTTGAACGAGCAAATGGTCTTATCATGAGCGGCATTAAACCCAGACTAGTACAATCCTTGAAGGAATCAGACACGCAATGGGTTGAGGAGCTTGACACTGTACTATGGGGGCTGCAGACCACGCCAAATTGCACTACCGGATACAAACCATTCTTCATGGTGTACGGCGCACAGGCGGTATTGCCCTATGACATCATTCATGACTCACCTCGAGTGCGCATGTATGAAGAGAGAGAAGCCGATCTTGATCGGCAGGACAGTCTAGATACCCTGGAGGAGGAGCGCGACATCGCAAAAGCCCGTTCCGCATTTTATCAGCAATAGGCTCGCAGGTATCAAAACAGAGAAGTACGGGCCAAAACTTATAACGTTGGCGAACTCGTTCTACGCCTACTAGAGAAGAAAAGGGACAAGCTCAAACCCAAGTGGGAGGGTCCCTTCATCATTGATAAAGTTCTCACCGGAGGAGCGTACAACCTGCGTGATGCATCAGATAATCGACTCGAGCCGAACCCACGGAACGCGGCCAGACTCCGAAGATTCTACGCCTAGCGCCGAACTCTGTGTTCATCCCCTTCCCTCTGCCTTTTTTACTATTATTATTTATATATATCCTCTCTCTTTCCTTTTATGGCTCTGAAGCTTTAAGTGTGACTCGACTACACACTCTTGATGCGCTAAATCCTTAAGTATGCGCGCTCATAGTACCTGGGGGCTTCTTATACTGAAGCTTAGTATAATTATCTTCCGGGCTTCATGCCCACTGCATATGTGTCACTTTTCCATATGTACCTTTTCTTCACCATTATATGCATCGATATGACTTAAGTTTTGGCCAAGCTGGGTTGCCTGGCTCCTGTGTTTATGCCCTACGTTCCCGTTAGTTCGGCTAGGGCATAAGGGGAGCACCTATGCGATTGTTACTGCTGCGTCCGCCGGGCATGTACCTCAGACTGGGTGAAGCCGAAATCTAGCGTTCTTAAGGGAATATTTGGTCGGTGAACTAAAGATGTTTCTTACCTCTTACAATACAAAACCCCAGATGTTTCATATACCGCATCTCTGTTCGTAGTTCAGACATGCACATTAATGCATGCGTACCCAGGGAAAGGAACCCTTAACGAAACTAATCTCCCTGGAAGATGTTTCTTACTATCCATTTAATATAACATAGCTAGTTGGGTAATCGTCCGTTCAAGCATGTATGACCCCTACGTCTGGTTTCCACGCGTACCCTGGTTTACATAACTGAGCGGGTATTCGGAAACACTCCGGACTGTCTGGTTCGGAGGCCGAAGCATAAAGGTCCACCATGACAAATGATTTACAATCCGGCCAGGGACAAAATATGTCAATCGAAATACATGGTCACTTAGACCCACACACTTCTTCTTTTATGCCATTCAACATGCTTTCTAGCCTACAATCCTGTTGGGAATATTTTGCGGCTAATCCTACCTGGTCATATACCAGACTAACGGAAATCTCTTTCCCATCTGACCCTACAGGTCCGATCAGGGCCATGTGATTCGGATCAACCTTGGTGTACCGTGTTTTTACCATGGCCCAAGCTTCCCTCGCACCTTGTCGGCAGGCTGATATCTACCATAATTGGAAGCGCCACCACGCTCCCTTGAGTAGCTGTACAAGCTCCCCCATGCTTCCAGGCAGGGAGTCAGATGGCCACAAGGCCTTGGCAATAACCTGCATCACCTGCCGAACTTGTTCGTGCAGTTGCAAAAGCTCTTGCAGAACATCGCCTGAAGATCCTGGCATCTCCTCTTTAGGACGATCAGTCAATATACCTACAGACATAACTCTGTTAGCCTATTTCTTCGCCGAACTATATAAAGGTTCGTTTGAGCACATACTAAAACTGCCACATTGAAGCCTCCTGTTCTCCTTCACGGAGTCCGCTAGCTGGGCCCAAACATCTTTCAATTCCACGCTCAATCGGGTATTGGCATCCTGGAGATTGTTTTTCTCTCGCCGGACCCGTGTAAGTACGCGCTCGCCAGCCTGTAGTTGTTGTTGAGATCGTTGTTCATCCTCTTGTAGGATCTCCAGATTCACTTCGGGATTGCCTGCGGGATCTATTGTTAGATCTGCAAACATGCCGAATACCAACTAGTACATGTAATTAAGTTTTTATCGATTGAGACAAATATTACCAGATGAGGCCTTCTTGGATTCCTCCATTCCGGCAACTGCGGCCCTTAGCCGGGCTTTACACTCCTCCAGCTCTTGAGACAAATGGGTATTCTTCTCTGTAAGAACCTATTCATATAATGATCCTTAAATCAGTTGTACCAACTATTTCAAGTCTCAGGGGCTACTGATATATGTAATTATCAGATTTTGCTTACCCGTATATCTTTTAAATACTGGTCTGTGGCTCTTGCAAGCCCATCTTGAGCTGCTCGGATGTACGAGTCTCCGAGTTGAAGGCATTGAACGCCTGTTCGGAGAAATTAGGGCCGCGGAGTGCGGCCCGCCGACGCCGATGATTCATAGCGCTCTCCATTTCAGAATTTGTAGTGGATATTCTATCTGCATCCTCTGTAGGAGGACCGTCCGGCATTGTCCCCATGTTAGCCTGCACCTTTGAGGCCGGTTCTGAAGTCCGGCTGGTAGAGGCATGGCGGGCAGGATCTTCGGACACAGTCCGGCGAATACTCTTTCTGCCAAGACAGAGTGGACATTGTTATATTTTAAAGATGATAATCATGGAGCAGGTTTTAAATCATACCTCTTCGATGACATCTTGGTCCTTATTGATTTCCTTTTAATCCTACCCGGCTTGGGCGCCCCTTGTTGGTGAGTCGCCGCAGGTTCTGCACGGCACCCCGATGGCCTTCCTTATAAAGCACAATACATGTGTGGTGGGTAAGGCGTAAAGAAGGGATCCTTTAGGAAGTTAGGACTCCAGTTTTACTTACATATGATGCAGGGAGTAGGCAATGATGGCACCAAGGCGCCGTCACAGCTTTCCTGGTAAAACATCCTATTGAGAAGCTGCACAAATATGTCTGGATCTTCTTCATGTCCGGTGTTGAGGGCTCGGTTGTGGTCCTTTGGCTGTGGAGGCGGGTTGTGGACCTCCCTCACAGCTTTTCGCAGGTCCTGTTATGGACTAATAAGGTAAATATTTGTGATGAAAGACCGCCAGAATGAATAGAGTTGAGTAAAAGATAGCAACTCACCCAGCTAGGGGGTTGTACATGGGAAATCCATCCCGTGGCTTAATGCAGATGAACTCCTCTTAAATCAGACAATATTTTCGCCTGAGCGGTGGGGAGTCTGGACCTTTCCGACCGCAGTGGGTGGCATTGTCTTCTCCATTGAAGTGCCACATGGGGTGCCCCCGATACTAGAGTGGTTGCACCCCCCGCATTATGCATATTGACATAACCTCGATTATTGTCAATGCAGATTTGGCCGGTGTTTTTATCCCGCCCATCAGTTGAAGGACCTCTCTGCTATCTTCCTCCTGGGGGCTCTAGGACGCCAGCTACGGTGTTTCTTCAATGGGGCATTTGTGAACTCGGGAAGACCCATCCGGATAGGGTCAGGGAGGGAGACGTCCTCTATATAAAACCACTTAGAAGGCCAGTCTTTGGATGTCTTCTTCAGAGTGCCGGACATGTATCCGGTCCCGGCGATGCACCATATTTTGGCTCCGCCCACTTGGTATATTGATCCCTCCTGATTGGGAGGGACAAGGCAGAATAGCCTCTTCCATAGCTCGAAATGAGCTTAGCAACCCACAAATAACTCACAAAGGGCGACATAGCCTGCGATGTGCAGGATGGAGTTAGGGATGAAGTTGTGCAGCTGGAGGCCATAATACTCCAGGAGCCCGCGGAGGAACGGATGGATTGGAAATCCAAGGCCCCTCAGCAAGTAAGGGACAAGGCACACCCGCTCCCCCCGGGATGGGTCGGGAAAACTCTTCGCTTGCTACCCGCCATCAAAAGTGGCCGGCCCGGCTCGGACGGGGACAAGATATGCAAGTGGGAGAAACCCCTGGGTCTGCAACAACACCAACCGGCGGTGGGATACGATACACTTCTCCCAATCACCTGGCTTGGCGCTATGAGGGCGAGAGGAGGAGCTGCGGTGGCCGGCCATGATGGGATGGTTTTTTCGGGCGCGCTCTGATGAATCCTCTCTTGGGGAAGATGGTGTGATTTGGATCTGAGGCTCCCCGTCTCTTTAATAGACGATTTACTTACATGGTCAGGGTGGCAAGTGTAAAAATGCCCCGACTTCTCGCATTCGCTTGACACGTGGAGATTGCCATTATTAAGGTACAGAAGCTGATGGGTGCAACATTAATGGGAAGCCGGACACTGCTCGTTACAACAGGTACTTTGGAGAATTTGGAGAAGAACCCGCCTTGCAATGCCGAAGACAATCTGCGCGCCAGACTCATCGTCATTGAAGCTTGGTTCAGGGGCTACTAAGGGAGTCCTGGATTAGGGGGTCCTCGGACAGCCGGACTATATGCTTATGCCGGACTGTTGGACTATGAAGATACAAGATTGAAGACTTCGTCCCGTATCTGGGTTGGACTCTCCTTTGCGTGGAAGGCAAGCTTGGCAATTCGGATATGTAGATTCCCTTCTCTATAACCGACTTTGTGTAACCCTAGCCCCCTCCGGTGTCTATATAAACCGGAGGGTTTAGTCCGTAGGACAAAAACAATCAGAATCATAGGCTAGCTTCTAGGGTTAGCCTCTACGATCTCGTGGTAGATCAACTCTTGTAATACTCATATCATCAAGATCAATCAAGCAGGAAGTAGGGTATTACCTCCATAAAGAGGGCCTGAACCTGGGTAAACATTGTGTCCCCCGCCTCCTATTACCATTAGCCTTAGACACACAGTTCGGGACCCCCTACCCGAGATCCGCTGGTTTTGACACCGACAGTCATGTCTACATAGTTCTCAAACCCGTAGGGTCCGCATGCTTAACGTTCGATGACGATAGGTATTATATGAGTTATGTTTTCTGGTGACCGAAGGTTTTTCGAGCCCGTATGAGATCACGGGCATGACGAGGAGTCTCGAAATGGTCGAGAGGTGAAGATTGATATATTGGAAGGTTATATTCGAACACCGGAATGGTTTCGGGAAGTTTCAGATGTTTTTAGGAGTACCGGGGGGTTATAAGAACCCGCTGGGGAAGTAATGGGCCAACATGGGCCACAGGAGAGGGAGGGGACAACCCACAAGGGGTGGTCGCGCCCCCCATGGGAGTCCAAATTGGACTAGGGGAGGAGGCGATGCCCCCCTTTCCCTCTCCTACTCCCTCTCCCATTCCCCCTTTGCCACTCCGGAAAAGGAAAGTGGAATCCTACTAGGACTAGGAGTCCTAGTAGGACTCCCCCCATGGTGCGCCCCTTTAGGCCGGCCGCCTCCTCCCCTCCTCCTTTATATATGGAGGCGGGGGGCACTCCAAAGGCACAACAATTGACTTAGCCGTGTGCGGTTCCCCCTCCACCGTTTTCTCCTCCGATAGTATCATCGTAGTGCTTAGGCGAAGCCCTGCGCAGATCACATCACCAACACTGTCATCATGCCATTGTGCTGACGGAACTCATCGACTCCACCACCACTCTGCTGGATCAAGAGTTCGAGGGACGTCATCGAGCTGAACCTGTGCATAACTCGGAGGTGTTGTACATTCGATACTTGATCGGTTGATTTGAGAAGACGTTCGACTACATCAACCTTGTTAAGTTAATGCTTCCGCTCTTGGTCTACGAGGGTATGTGGACACACTCTCCTCCTCTTGTTGATATGCATCTCCTAGATAGATCTTGCATGAGCGTAGGAATTGTTTTGAAATTGCATGCTATGTTTCCCAACACATGGTGTGATAGGCAGATGTAGTATGTACCAAAAACAGGAAGGAGTGTCATATTGACATATATAATGTGTAAGCTAAGGAGATGAAATTTAACAAATTAGGAGAAATACAAGCTAGGCACCATATGCAACATGCAACCAGATATCACACTACCATGTTAGAGCAAGCACCTGGGGTTGTGGAGTAGGGGAGATGAGAGTTCGAACTTGCACTACAGTAGGAGTAGCAGAAGAATCTGCAGTGATCATCTGTTTGGGGTGCTCCAGAGGGCCACCATCATTCTGTGTGTTCGTCCTTTTAGATTTTTCTTTGTCAATGAAACACACAAGAAAAAGGAATGAAATTCACTCTTCCAAATTCGTTGATGCATGATATTGACGAACACAACTTTTACGTAAGGCAACCACATTGTAGGAGTATGGAATATGTACAAAAAACGCTAAGCAAAAGGCATTTCAACAAATTGGAAGCAATGCAAGCTAGACACCATCTGAAAGATCCAACCAAAATCACTCTACCAAGTTAGAAGTGTCTCATTATAAGTGGCATTTCAACAAATTAGAGGCAATACATGTTTGAAATGATATGCAAGATGCAACCAATATTAAACTATCAACTTGAAGGTTTCTCGTCAGAAGTGATTGATGAGGGATACACAAGAGCATTAGTTTGATGTAAGAACTTGGTTAATAGAGATATGTAGTATGTATCAAAAACAGGAAGGCATGTCATTATCAAAGGTATAATGTGTAAAGTAAGAAGATGCAATTTAACCAAACTGGAAACAATACAAGCTAGACACCAAAAGCAACATGCAACCACATTTGATAGCGCGAAGTTAAAGCAAGCACTTGGGATGGTTATGTGTGGCAATTGAGATCATCAACTGCAGAGCTACGTTTATTGTCTCCATCTGCTGACACTACACCCTTTAGAGCACTGAAACACTTACTGCTTATCTTTGAATTACACTGGAGTGACTTCTATCTTTTCTGTTGTGTATTCATCAATAGTGCGTCAGAGTCTGAAATACCCATGCATAAAAAAATAGTGTGAGTATGGGCGAAGTGTGTGCACAATTAGTATATAGTGTAAAAGTAGCAGATAGCAGGTGGGTGAGAAATAAATGACGGGAGACATATGGTAGCTCTACAACATGCATGGCACATGAAATTAGATTCTAGGATTTTGAAATATGATCACACGGATGGCTAGGAAATGCTGATACTCCTCCAGCACACCACAAGGTGTGGTCCTATGAAAATAAACAGTCGTATGAAAACAAATAGGTCAGTCCATTTTTTCTGCATCATCCAATGTACAAAGAACGGGCAGATCAGCTTCATTTACCTCCAACCAGTTAGTGTTAACGATCTTCCTCGAAATGCTAGAGACCACCGGCCTAGTCCCCTGCCTCCACCCTCCCCTCGACATCACCGCACTGCCGTGCTTCGCACCGCCCCAGCCATCCCTTCAAGGCCCGCCGATGTTGATCGGGCGCAAGCAGCTACTGCACCCCACACCCCTATGATAGACACTGATGCACTGCTTCCCCGGTGAACAGGCGGACTAGGTGCTCTACGCGCCTAAGCGGGTGCTGCTTCTTTTAATTGTGAATCAGCTGACCCTAAATTGAAACCCAAACAGGTGACTAACCTCTAGATAAGGTGAAATAGTAAATGGGAGGAAACCATGTGCATTTACTATCATGAAGAAGGTGCAGTAAAAAGCACTCACCTAGTTTCTTTCGTGGGATGAATACGGTGTGAGCAGAGACGTAAGATTTGCACGAATAAGGGAAGAGGAGTACCTCTTTCTGCTGGTAGTGTCGTGTCCTCCTTCTGTTTTTCCAATGATCTTCTTGTGGTTCACTGGAAACAAGAAGTTGTGGAGGATGGTGGAGCCTTGGACGAACCCATGTCCAAGTTGTTTCGTTTGGTGCGGTGGCCGTCTGTCGGCAGTGGGGAACCAGATCGGAGGTGGTGAATGATGGCGTAGCGGGAACAACTCCGGGGTGGGGGACGGTTGCGATAGTGGAGTGGCAGCAGTGAGGCACAGAACAGCGTGGTCGAAGTGGTTCTAGTACTGCGCATGTCAGCATCGGCATCCTGGAGGCAGCTCTGCCATGGCTTCAGCTGCTAAGTCCTTGAGGGTGTTGCGGCTGCGGTTGCGTTGGACGACAACATTGGGCTAGCGGCTCCAGCATGATGGAGGCAGGCGGTGGTGGATTGGGCACGATGGGGTGGAGGACGGAAAAGGCTGGGGTTTCATGAGTGGTGGAGAGGGTGCTTTTGCCCCCACGGAGTATGAATGGGGAAACGGAGGGATGGGGAACTAAGGGGGAACAATGTTTCAGTTTGGGACGCCCTTGTTTGAAATTTGGGGAAAGTTACAAACTTGGCCCCCATCTAAAATTTTGGACATATTGTGGGTCGGGGGTAGGACAGTAATATCATATGTCCCAAATGGTGGGAGGGATAGATTTTGGCCGAGCGCATGGGTGTTTTGGCACCCATGGTGTATGAATGCTTCTCTAAGGCGGTTGAGACTCACGTCATGGTGAAGTTACAAACCTACCCCTGTTTAGACCTTTGGACATCGGGCCGATAGGCTACATGGGTCAGAGTCAGGGCAGTAATTTCCTACCAACAAACATTAGTCTCGCGTGGTTTCGGGCAACTAGATGCTTATTTGGCGCTTCGTTCAATATTTGGGAGCAGAGCAATAACCTTTACAGTTCTCTTGAATTGAAATTTCAGGGTTTGTCAAACTTCACAAATCCTTACTCTTTAAAATCCTAAAACTACGATTATTTTGGAATGGAGGGGTACATTTGAATATACATTATACGTGAATTTATATTAAAAAATATGCAACTTACCATTGGGGAACATAGCATGCAATTTCAAAAAAATTCCTACGCTCACACAAGATCTATCTAGGAGATGCATAGCAACAAGAGGGGGAGAGTGTGTCTATATACCCCCGTAGACCGAAAGCAGAAGCGTTTATCACGAGGTTGATCATGCAGTTATACTCTTCACGATCCGATCGCGATCCAAGCGATCTAGTACCGAACGGATGACAACTCCGAGTTTAACACATGTGTGGATCAATGACGTCTCCTCCTTCTTGATACAGCAAGCAGGAGAGGACTACGGAGCACCAACAACCTATACGGAATCATGAAGCACCAGCAACCTATACGTGTGGATCCCATCTACTTATAGGTGGGTACATGAAGCTCAAGATGCCCAGGCCCAACAGAATCATCACTCTAGCCAGTGATTCGGACATAGCACTCTACGCTGAAAATAAAACCGCCGCCTTGGCCCTTGAGGCATTATGCGAAGCCCTCGTGACCGAAGAGTTAACTTCATAACGCTCCACAGTGGATAGGGACGAAGTGATACTTGATAAGCGATCCAAGTCCACCTCTTTCAAACCAGCGGACGAAATAGTCAAATTCCAAGTCCACCGAACGGACTCTACAAAAACAGCATCCATCGGGGCACAGCTGAACCCCACAATTGACGCCGCACTGTGGGCGTTCTTACGCGAGAATTGGGACATCTTCTCCTAGCACCCTTCAGATATGCCAGGGATCTCAACAGGCTGCCCGAGCATAGTCTCAACATATTGAAAGGATACAAGCCGGTCAAGCAGACACTATGGCGCTTTTCAGAGCCTAAATGACAAGCTATGGGAGAGGAGCTAGACAAGTTACTTCAGTCCATATTCATCAGAGAAATAAAACACCCGGAATGGCTAGGAAACCTGGTGATGGTAGCAAAGAAGGATAAATCCTGGCACCTATGTGTCGATTTCAAGGACCTCAATAAGGCTTGCCCTAAGGATCCCTTCCACCTCCCCCGCATCGATCAAATCATCAACGCTACTGCAGGACACGACTCATTGTGATTCCTCGACGCATACTCCGGATACCATCAAATCAAAATGACGGAGTCCGATCAAGCCGGAACAACATTTATCACCCCATACGGCCCTTTCTGTTTCAACACCATGCCTTTCGGGCTCAAAAACGCCGGTGCAACCTACCAACGCATGATTCAGATATGCCTGGAAAAACAAATCGGCAAAACAGTTGAGGCATACGTGGACGACGTGGTCATCAAGACTAGACACGTCGAATCTTTAATACACAGCCTGAGGCTCATGTTTGACAACCTACAAACATATGACATCAAACTCAATCCGGAAAAATGTGTTTTCCGTGTTACCGCCAGAAAGCTGTTGGGCTTCATCGTTTCCACTAGAGGAATCAAAGCAAACCCGGCTAAAATCCGAGCTTTGTCACAGTTGGCTACCCCAACAGACCTCAAACAAATCCAGAAATTAACCGGATGCATCGCTACCTTAAGCCCCTTTATCTCCCGATTTTGAGAAAAGGCACTACCTCTCTATCGCCTTTTTCGATGCACCGAACACTTCGAGTGGACGGATGTCAGGACCCCGACTCAATGCCACATCGATCTAGCATGTAACACCTCATATCACTTTGCGGCCTCACGCACGGTATTCCCACGGGTGTCGCCTTACCTTTGCCCGGGACCGTTTGCGCCTTTTGGCACACGTATATGACAGTGTCGCTAGCATCCATATGATAAGGAGCCCGGGCTGACATGGCTAGTCATAAACCCAAAGCGGCACAGACTTACAGGGACAGGCATCCATGACCCAGCATCGAACGTGTCGGTCATCAGCGAGTGAATCCAGGCTGTAGCACTGGGCTAGCAGGACTCCGGTGAACCGGGCTGTAGCGGGCTAACAGGACTCCGGTATTCACCGCGTGACATTTCCCCGAAGGGACAGACACAGGAACGAAGAAGGACACATGCCGGCCAGCCTAAGTGTTCCGGAGCAGTAGCAAGCTACCATGGCTCGGTGGAAACACTAGGAGACATTTCCCCGTAAGAGAGGCTACTAAAGATAAACAACTAGATGGTCAGATCCCACACATACCAAGCATTTCAATAACATACACACAATATGCTCGATATGTGCAAATACAACATGGCATCACAACATGACTCTATGACTCAAGTAATCTGTTCAATAGGCTCCGAGGAGCGAGATATTACAAACATGGGTCTCATGACCCAACATTCAGAGCATACAAATCAAGCACAAGCGGAAGCTATCATGTCTGAGTACAGACATCTATAAATGAAAAAGGCTGAGAAGCCTGACTATCTACCAAATCCTGCCGAGGCACAAGATCGTAGCTGAGGTAACAAGCTAAACGTCGAAGACCACGCGGAAATACTAGTGAGACTGAAGTCTCTCTGCAAAAACATAAAATAGGCAAACGTGAGTACAAATGTACCCAGCAAGACTTACATCAGAACTATCTACATATGCATCATTATCAACAAAGGGATGGTGGGGTTTAACTGCAGCAAGCCAGCTTTGACTCGGTGGCTATCCTGAACTACGACTGCGAGTAACTTTTTTGAGGTGGCGCACACGAGTCTACATATTCACCATATCAATACACCACTATGGATCCGCTCCCGTCTCCCTACGAGAACGCCATCCATAGCACTCACGCTTATCTTGCGTATTTTAGAGTATCCACTTTCACTTGTCTATGAACTGATATAAGCAACCCAGAAGTCCTTTTCCGCGGACACGGCTATTCGAATAGATTAGGTTAACCCTGCAGGGGTGTACTTCTTCACACACGCTCTCACCACTTACCGCTGTTTACACGACATGTACTCGGCAACCTTCAAGCGGAAGCCCAACGTGGGTGTCGGCCACGGCCTACCTAAACACTCAAGTCTCTAGTCCAGGTTTATCGCCTATTCGGGTTCCATCCATGAGGAGATCCGGCCGGAGTTTCGCTCACAGCCCCAAACGATGTGAACAGGGTTCCCGAGACACCAAACGGGCGCCCGGTACACCGTGCCACGTGCCTACCGCATCACAGCCCACCCCTACGGTCAGCTCTGCGCATGGCCTCCAGCATACTACAAACACCAGAAACTACTTGCAACTCCTGGACAGAGGACAAGGGTGATTAAGAAGCCGAGAGGGTCCATTGGTTTCGGGCCCAATGCGTGGTAGTAGCTGAATCATGGATCACAAACACAGAACTCAGTTCCTGAGGACGGCTGCAATGAGACAACCCACCATGTACTCCTACATGGCCTCTCACCGCTACCTTTACCAAATCATGTTCACACACTTAGCTCACACACAGTAGGACATGTTCACACACCTCTGATTCATCCCCGATGAATCAGACCTGACTCAACTCTAAGCAGTAGCAGGCATGACAAACAAGCATGAATGAGTAGGCACATCAGGGCTCAAACAACTCCTACTCATGCTAGTGGGTTTCATCTAATTACTGTGAAATGACAGGTCATGCAGAGGATAAAGGGGTTCAGCTACCGCAGCAAGTAACAAATATGTCGTTGTTGTCCTAATGCAGTAAAAGAGAGCAGGAGCGAGAGAGTAGGATTGTATCGGAATGGACAAGGGGGTTTTGCTTGCCTGGCACTTTTGAAGATAACATTGAGTCTTCATCAGTGTCAACGATCACATCATCGGTATCACGTCTATCGAGAGGGGACAAATACCGGCAACACAGAAGGGAACACAATCAATGCAATGCACAATATGATGCATGATCATGACATGGCAAAATGAATGTGTTTTGAGCCAATGCAACTAGCAACAGATTAAATGAAGTTGGTTTGAATACAAGATTCAAATTCAAACTCCATATGTGATTATTTAAATGCCCTTTATTTGATTTGTGCTAAACAACAGCTATAAGTTGTTCTAACATGCATGAAAATGGTACAGATGGATTCCTTGAATTTTTCTGATAATTTTTCATATATAAATTATTTAATTTGGAGTTACGGTTAATTTTCTATGAATTTTAGAAGTTTATATTCATTTTCTGGAATTTCAGAATTAAATTAAATCCAGAAAACATTACTGCGTCAGCATGACGTTGGCATGACGTCAGCAAGTCAACAGGGGCCGGCTCGGGTCAAACCTGACGTGTGGGGTCCACACGTCAGTGACACAGGGGCTAATCCCGCGTTGACTCGGGCTTTGACCCGCTACGGGGCCCGCTGTCAGTGTCACAGGGTTAGTTAGCAGGGTCATTAGCCCCTAACGACGACGCCACGTCAGCACGCCGGAGACCAGCCGACGGCGACCACAGAACACGGCGGGGCACGCCGGACTTGCGCTAGAGGCGTCAGTTTGGCGCGCTGAGGGCACCAGGGGATGGCCCTTGCTCCCGCGCATCCAGAGGACCGAGTGGGAGGTCGTGGGGTCGCCGGAACTCATGCCGGCGACGAGCTTTGGCGGTGATGGTGTTCGGTGGTGCTCGGGCGCGTCGCTACGGTGCATCAGTGAGCAAATGGAGAGGCTGGGCAACACCTGCTAGACATGGGGAGCACTAAGAGCAGCTCAGTGAGGCCAAGGGAGCACGGAGGCTATGCGTGCAGCAGCAATGGCGGACGGTGGCTTCGGTGCTCGTGGGGAACGGCGCTACGGCACGGAGGGGAGCATGCTGAGTTAGGGGAGAGGGTCAGTGACTCACGGCGATGACGAGAGGACGCTCGGCGAGGTCGGGGACGGTCCGGAGCCGGCGAATTTGACGAAGATGGCCGGCGGTCCCGAGGTTGAAGAAGGCATCGAGGGCGGTGTTGTGGCACGTCCGGGGCCTCGTGGCTCGTTGAGGAGGTAGAGGGAGGACCGGCGGAGCTTCCTGGGGCGTCGGTGAGCCGTGGGGTGGCCGGTAGCCACGGTGGCTCTCGTCGGTGGCGGCGGCTCCGTTCGGTCGCGGGAGGGGAAACAGAGGAGCGAGGGGGAGGGAGGTCCAGAGAGCGAGGGAGAAGTGAGAGGGGGTCGGGGCTGCGTGGCATCGCGGGAGGGACCAGGGAAGGAGGAGGCAGCCAGGCAGGGAGGAGGTGGCCTCCTCGGCCGCGCGCGTGCGAGCACGCAGCTGCTCCCACTGGCAAGAGGAAGACGACAGGGGGGGGAGTAGCGGTGGCGGGCTGGGCCGGCTGGGCCGGTTCTGGTGGGCTGCACGGGTGAGGCCAGGTAAGTCCTTCTCTCTCTCTTTTATTTTTTTCTTCTGTTTTGTTTTATTTAATTTCGTTTTGCCACTGTTTTGAATTTTAAACAAATTCAAACAATGCCAAAAACTCCTCTGAATAATTTTATTTGGCTAGATGGACTTTTCCAAAAGCTCATAAAATATTTCAGGGGTATTTGAAATTATATTCTAATTATATGAATATAATTCAAATTCAAATAGCTAATGATTTAAATTCAAAGTCCCAAAAATAAATCCTTAAAAATGTTCAATATTTTGGTTGGGACCAGAACCCTTACCAAAAATTATCAAACATTTAAGAAGAGCCTTTTGGAGCAATGAATGAGATTTCTAGGGTTTTTGCCCCTCTTTTATTTAGGGTTTTGAGGCTTCCAATATTCCTCAATTCAAGTTTCAAAAATATAGACATGATGCACACATCAAGCTAGGCTAGAGCAATGCCAGAAGCTAGGGATGTGACAACTCACCCCCACTAAACAAGAATCTCGTCTCGAGATTCAAGCGTAGGGTAGGATGAAGGGGAAACGCAAACTAGTACAATCTTCACGATCCAGGGTGCACTTCAGTTGAACGTTGATTCATTCACCATCATTGTCTTGATGTCTTGTTTTGAGAAATCCTGCCAACATGACATGGAGGGAAGAAGGAGACTCTAGAAGGGTCGATCTTCTTGAAGATCGAACAACTCACGGAATGAGACATAGGACCATCTCTCGGGTTGAGACACGAGATACACATCAAGAGGGGTGGAAAGAAACGGATGACGAAGGTTCACTAGGTGGACAACAATTCCACACTTAAGAAGGTGGTAATCGGTTGTCAACATAGCGAGGAGTTGAGTTGCCATGATACCACAACGAGACACCTTCGGAACCGTGACTCGTAGATATCTCCCCTTAAGTGGCAAAAGAATTACCTTTGATTCAGAGATCATTGAAACTCTTTATACCAGCTTAAGGCAAATCATAATCGATCATTTAGAGGGGTTCGGTAGAATGGCATACTCAAACTTGGATGATGTGGATTACCTTGTTGAAGACAACGTAATGGATGAATTTTGCTTATCACCGGAAATGGAAGAGACCCATGGTAGAATGGCACATTGGCGGTGCAAGCTGGGAACAAAATGCAAATGCTGGGAATGATTCTGGTAACTGGGGAAGAAGCCAACAATAGAGAGTGAATTCACTGTTGGAGTGGTTATAGCATAACCGAGGAAATCTGGGGCAATCCCAGCTAGTGCCGATGATAAGACGTAGCGCTTGTGCGTGCTCTCAAGAACTTGAGCATTTCCACAATCATCAAGGTTTTATCAACAACCGCGTCAAGGGTGCTGACAACACAACATACTACCATGATGAATAGCGATGGACGATGCAGATGCGAAGGAGGATAACACTTTCTCAGATTTCACCTTAGCGAGGCCAAGCAAATAAAATCTGGATGATCGACCGAGAGACATTTAGCACTCCGCTTCTAATGTTCTCCTTGATGTGCTAGTATAACCCATTCATAGATATGGTTTGATATCTAAAACATCAAGTAAAAGGTCGGACTTCGGGAACACAAAAATCCATAGGGGCAACTAGGGAGTAAATCCTACGAAATCCCTAGGGGGGGTGGCTAACTTCCTCAAACAAGATACTATAATAATAGGTCTACCGGATGGGTGCGTTGGCCACGACATCCACCTTACCGGTTATCGAGAGACCAATATTATAGTTCTTAGGGAAATGTTCCAACCATCATATCTGCCTGAGATTCAGCTCTGGTTGGTGTTAGGATATTCCAGGCTCATCGAGTCTTAGGAAGAAAAATGAAAGTTTGCAACACAAATCGACGAGATGACGTTGCGGGATTCTCGGGAGATGAACTACGATAGCAAGCTCCAAAACATGAGCTGGTTCTGCTACAAACATGTGAACACGTTGTCCCAGACAAGCATGACCACGTGGTAGTCTTATAATAAAACACTACCGAGTTCAGGAGGGGGAACCATCAATGAGGGTATCGAAGTTCTTTCATAAGTCCGGATTAGCTCTTATGAAGGAACTCCTTCTCCTTGAACAAATCAATCAGTGGCTTGGTGTGCTAGGGATACATATAGATTGAAGGTTGCAAGTCTTCAAACCACAGCATTCTTCGCACGTGTGCATGACTGATTTGGAATGATTCCAAAGAAAGCAACATTGACTTTCTCGAATCCACGGCGGCAACTTGCATCAGATGCACATGAATTAAAGGAAGTCACTACCTTCATCCAAACATATGCTTCATGAGCTAGCATGAACAAATGCTTTCAAAAGTTTCCAACACTAGCTTAATGTTCAGCAAAATTATGGAGAAGACAAGGATGTTGTCAATGGGCACAACAACAATTCATCTGGGTTTCCTTTTAAAAGGAATTCCATAGTTAAGTGAACAAGTGATAGCATTGGTCAGACCTAAAAGATATAATGGTGTATGCTCGAGGGATCAACCACGAATAAGACAACATTACGAGCATTGTTGGTACTGATTTGATTTGACGATAGCCCACACTCAAATCAAAGGATTGATAAGACAATAGGTCCAACAACTGATCACAAGGACCAATCGATGAAGATATCATCTTTCTTCAACACACACTACACAAGAATATCCCTTTGGATGAACTAAATCGGGCAAGCTTCTATCTTCCAACTCTCCAAGTTGATGCATAGCTTAACCAACTAGCTCAGGGGTATCCAACACGGATTCTTGGAGAAAGGGTGGTTTACAGGATAAACCAACTTGATCACGAGCTTAACATAACAGTCAGGCGACAACCTGGTGATACTTTCGAGAAGATATTCGGAAAATCACGAACCACCGATATGTTACTAAGCTCGAGAACAATCTTGCTTTTCAGAGCAAGATGATATGATCAAATGAGCGAGGACTTGACAAAATCCTAACTCATCAATCAAAGAGTGCACCAGGAAATAAAGACTAGGTAGCACGATCAATCTTAGAATGGTGATTCAATAACCAACATACTAAGAATAAGATTATTGTCCATTAACTACCAAGCAATGGGGTTGCTAGGAGTATTGAGTTCACACATCATGATTCACTTGTCGGCACTCCGGCTGCAACAACACGGAACCGAGGAATGAACAATGATGGCAAGAAGTATCACTGTACCAAGAGTTCATAGGATGGTGTGCAATTCCTATAACAATCCCGATATAAAGATGGTAATACTTCAGGGTAGAATAGGATCAAAGGCTGGATTAGCAATTTGATCTGCGGGGCACAACTTCTTTGACCCAATCCTGGATATGGAAGAGGTACTGGAGTTTGTTTCTCCTAGTCATTCTGCGATAGAATGGCTTGACGGACCACAAGAGTATTAGGCATCGATAAACGAACGCACGCATACTCTTGACTATCAATTGATAGACGAGGGTCAGAATGCAACTAAAGAGATCAACTCAAAGGATCATATAATTTTCTGAGTTGTGGACGCATAGATTAGTATGTCGAACCAAGTTCAACATGTTTCTTCCGGATAACCCATGCAGAAAGGTAGAACTGGCAGAGTCACGATTTATGAATGGAGAACTCCTCAAGAGTACTCTAATTGTGATCTTTTGATCCAATAAACATCTGCCATAAGCGGTTCATAGTATTTGGAAGAAGGAAATACCACGGACCTCGAGGACTATCGCAAAGTTACTAATATCCTGAAGGAACTAGCAAACACTATCAACATGAAGTAAGTAGAGTGAATCTCGGGTTCAAAGCTCAAGGAGTAGAATACCTACTACTAAGTAGCATCACAGGATGCTTTCGAGAATGATGGCCAGAATCATCACACTGGGAACGCAAATCATGGCTAAATTACTAGATGATCCCCTAAGACACCTAGGGTCATAATAATAATTCCAACATATATGTCGAGGCAATAATTACCTCAACACACCGATTAGTGTGGTTAATCTGGCCCATGGGAACATCGGAAACAGAAGGAAGGGATTTGCAAATGCATCGGACTATTTAGAAACCTGGGATGACTCGGACAGCATAACAGCTATAATTGCTCAAAAAGATTTGAGACAATCACAAAAATGGTGGCATAACCACTCAGAAGCACAATATCAAGGTTCCGAGATCAACAATTAACATACGGAAGTAGTAGGAACTGAACTGAGACTTAAATCCAACAATCTTATAAGTCTACTGATTAGTAACACGTGATCCTAATAGAAAGAAGAGATAGCCTAGTTCTTAATCCCCGCAGGAAATATAAGATGACTCAGATCAGAAGGGCATGAGGTATAAGGAGTAAAAAGAGCCTTACATTCCATCCCACAATCAATTCCCTTATATAACTAAAGAATTTCTAAACTCAACTTCGACCAGTTTGGCTTGGTAATCCTACAGGCAGTCAAGCTCTGATACCAACGCTGTCAGGACCCCGACTCAATGCCACATCGATCTAGCATGTAACACCTCATATCACTTTGCGGCCTCACGCACGGTATTCCCACGGGTGTCGCCTTACCTTTGCCCGGGACCGTTTGCGCCTTTTGGCACACGTATATGACAGTGTCGCTAGCATCCATATGATAAGGAGCCCGGGCTGACATGGCTAGTCATAAACCCAAAGCGGCACAGACTTACAGGGACAGGCATCCATGACCCAGCATCGAACGTGTCGGTCATCAGCGAGTGAATCCAGGCTGTAGCACTGGGCTAGCAGGACTCCGGTGAACCGGGCTGTAGCGGGCTAACAGGACTCCGGTATTCATCGCGTGACATTTCCCCGAAGGAACAGACACAGGAACGAAGAAGGACACATGCCGGCCAGCCTAAGTGTTCCGGAGCAGTAGCAAGCTACCATGGCTCAGTGAAAACACTAGGAGACATTTCCCGGTAAGAGAGGCTACTAAAGATAAACAACTAGATGGTCAGATCCCACACATACCAAGCATTTCAATAACATACACACAATATGCTCGATATGTGCAATACAACATGGCATCACAAAATGACTCTACGACTCAAGTAGTTTATTCAATAAGCTCCGAGGAGCGAGATATTACAAACATGGGTCTCATGACCCAACACTCAGAGCATACAAGTCAAAGCACAAACGGAAGCTATCATGTCTGAGTACAGACAACTATAAATGAAAAAGGCTGAGAAGCCTGACTATCTATCAGATCCTGCCGAGGGCACAAGATCGTAGCTGAGGTATCAAGCTAAACGTCGAAGTCCACGTGGAACTACTAGTGAGACTGAAGTCTCTCTGCAAAAATGTAAAATAGGCAAACGTGAGTACAAATGTACCCAGCAAGACTTACATCAGAACTAACTACACATGCATCATTTTCAACAAGGGGATGGTGGGGTTTAACTGCAGCAAGCCAGCTTTGACTCGGTGGCTATCCTAAACTACGACTGCAAGCGACTCTTTTGAGGTGGCGCACACGAGTCCACATATTCACCATATCAATACACCACTATGGATTCGCTCCCGTTCCCCTACGAGAACGCCATCCATAGCACTCACGCCTATCTTGCGCATTTTAAAGTATCCACTTTCACTTGTCTATGAACTGATATAAGCAACCCAGAGGTCCGTTTCCGTGGACACGGCTATTCGAATAGATTAGGTTAACCCTGCAGGGGTGTACTTCTTCACACACGCTCTCACCACTTACCGCCGTTTACACGACATGTACTCGGCAACCTTCAAGCGGAAGCCCAACGTGGGTGTCGGCCACGGCCTGCCTAATCACCTAAGTCTCTAGTCCAGGTTTATCGCCTATTCGGGTTCCATCCATGAGGAGATCCGGCCGGAGTTTCGCTCACAGCCCCAAACGATGTGAACAGGGTTCCCGAGACACCAAACGGGCGCCCGGTACACCGTGCCACGTGCCTACCGCATCACAGCCCACCCCTACGGTCAGCGCTGCGCACGGCCTCCAGCATACTACAAACACCAGAAACTACTTGCAACTCCTGGACAGAGGACAAGGGTGATCAAGAAGCTGAGAGGGTCCATTGGTTTCGGGCCCAATGCGTGGTAGTAGCTGAATCATGGATCACAAACACAGAACTCAGTTCCTGAGGACGGCTGCAATGAGACAACCCACCATGTACTCCTACATGGCCTCTCACCGCTACCTTTACCAAATCGTGTTCACACACTTAGCTCACACACAGTAGGACATGTTCACACACCTCTGATTCATCCCCGATGAATCAGACCTGACTCAACTCTAAGCAGTAGCAGGCATGACAAACAAGCATGAATGAGTAGGCACATCAGGGCTCAAACAACTCCTACTCATGCTAGTGGGTTTCATCTAATTACTGTGAAATGACAGGTCATGCAGAGGATAAAGGGGTTCAGCTACCGCAGCAAGTAACAAATATGTCGTTGTTGTCCTAATGCAGTAAAAGAGAGCAGGAGTGAGAGAGTAGGATTGTATCGGAATGGACAAGGGGGTTTTGCTTGCCTGGCACTTTTGAAGATAACATTGAGTCTTCATCAGTGTCAACGATCACATCATCGGTATCACGTCTATCGAGAGGGGACAAATACCGGCAACACAGAAGGGAACACAATCAATGCAATGCACAATATGATGCATGATCATGACATGGCAAAATGAATGTGTTTTGAGCCAATGCAACTAGCAACAGATTAAATGAAGTTGGTTTGAATACAAGATTCAAATTCAAACTCCATATGTGATTATTTAAATGCCCTTTATTTGATTTGTGCTAAACAGCAGCTATAAGTTGTTCTAACATGCATGAAAATGGTACAGATGGATTCCTTGAATTTTTCTGATAATTTTTCATATATAAATTATTTAATTTGGAGTTACGGTTAATTTTCTATGAATTTTAGAAGTTTATATTCATTTTCTGGAATTTCAGAATTAAATTAAATCTAGAAAACATTACTGCGTCAGCATGACGTTGGCATGACGTCAGCAAGTCAACAGGGGCCGGCTCGGGTCAAACCTGACGTGTGGGGTCCACACGTCAGTGACACAGGGGCTAATCCCGCGTTGACTCGGGCTTTGACCCGCTACGGGGCCCGCTGTCAGTGTCACAGGGTTAGTTAGCAGGGTCATTAGCCCCTAACGACGACGCCACGTCAGCACGCCGGAGACCAGCCGACGGCGACCACAGAACACGGCGGGGCACGCCGGACTTGCGCTAGAGGCGTCAGTTTGGCGCGCTGAGGGCACCAGGGGATGGCCCTTGCTCCCGCGCATCCAGAGGACCGAGTGGGAGGTCGTGGGGTCGCCGGAACTCATGCCGGCGACGAGCTTTGGCGGTGATGGTGTTCGGTGGTGCTCGGGCGCGTCGCTACGGTGCATCAGTGAGCAAATGGAGAGGCTGGGCAACACCTGCTAGACATGGGGAGCACTAAGAGCAGCTCAGTGAGGCCAAGGGAGCACGGAGGCTATGCGTGCAGCAGCAATGGCGGACGGTGGCTTCGGTGCTCGTGGGGAACGGCGCTACGGCACGGAGGGGAGCATGCTGAGTTAGGGGAGAGGGTCAGTGACTCACGGCGATGACGAGAGGACGCTCGGCGAGGTCGGGGACGGTCCGGAGCCGGCGAATTTGACGAAGATGGCCGGCGGTCCCGAGGTTGAAGAAGGCATCGAGGGCGGTGTTGTGGCACGTCCGGGGCCTCGTGGCTCGTTGAGGAGGTAGAGGGAGGACCGGCGGAGCTTCCTGGGGCGTCGGTGAGCCGTGGGGTGGCCGGTAGCCACGGTGGCTCTCGTCGGTGGCGGCGGCTCCGTTCGGTCGCGGGAGGGGAAACAGAGGAGCGAGGGGGAGGGAGGTCCAGAGAGCGAGGGAGAAGTGAGAGGGGGTCGGGGCTGCGTGGCATCGCGGGAGGGACCAGGGAAGGAGGAGGCAGCCAGGCAGGGAGGAGGTGGCCTCCTCGGCCGCGCGCGTGCGAGCACGCAGCTGCTCCCACTGGCAAGAGGAAGACGACAGGGGGGGGAGTAGCGGTGGCGGGCTGGGCCGGCTGGGCCGGTTCTGGTGGGCTGCACGGGTGAGGCCAGGTAAGTCCTTCTCTCTCTCTCTTTTATTTTTTTCTTCTGTTTTGTTTTATTTAATTTCGTTTTGCCACTGTTTTGAATTTTAAACAAATTCAAACAATGCCAAAAACTCCTCTGAATAATTTTATTTGGCTAGATGGACTTTTCCAAAAGCTCATAAAATATTTCAGGGGTATTTGAAATTATATTTTAATTATATGAATATAATTCAAATTCAAATAGCTAATGATTTAAATTCAAAGTCCCAAAAATAAATCCTTAAAAATGTTCAATATTTTGGTTGGGACCAGAACCCTTACCAAAAATTATCAAACATTTAAGAAGAGCCTTTTGGAGCAATGAATGAGATTTCTAGGGTTTTTGCCCCTCTTTTATTTAGGGTTTTGAGGCTTCCAATATTCCTCAATTCAAGTTTCAAAAATATAGACATGATGCACACATGAAGCTAGGCTAGAGCAATGCCAGAAGCTAGGGATGTGACAACGGATGCAACGACAGTCGTACTGGAAGAAATAAAGGCCCTCCTGGCCAGCAACCCAAGCCTAGCCGCACCAAACATTGGCGAACCCATGTTGTTATATATAGCTGCAACACACCAAGTTGTAAGCGTAGTGCTCGTCGTCGAGCGAGAAAAGGACGGACATAAGTTCCCACTTCAAAAGCCAGTATACTACATATCCACTATCCTCACACCATGAAAGTCACGGTACCCACATTATCAGAAGATAGCATGCGCGGTCTTCATGGCATCCCAGAAACTACGACGCTACTTTCAAGAGTGTTCAATCATGGTGGCCTCCGAAGTACCACTCCATGATATAATAAATAACCGTGATGCCACGGGCCGGGTTGCTAAGTGGGCCATCGAGCTCCTCCCATTTGACATTACATATAAACCACGGTGAGCCATTAAATTGCAAGTACTGGCTGACTTCGTCGCCGAATGGACAGAAGCCAAACTCCCTAAAGAGTACGGTGCATACTCCAATTGGATCATGCACTTTGACAGCTCTAGAATGCTGGCTGGTCTGGGAGCGGGTGTTGTCTTGACATCCCCCACCGAAGATACAGTCCAATATGTACTCCAAATACTATACACAGACTCCAACAACGCAGCCGAATACGAGGCTCTGTTGCATGTTCTTCGGATGGCTGTCTCCATGGGCATCCAACACCTAGAAGTGTGTGGGGATTCAAACCTCGCAATATCTCACATAAATGGATACTTAGATGCCAAGGATCCAAAAATGGCGGCTTATCATAATGCCATCCTCCAAATGTCAGCTCGATTCGAGGGACTTGAATTTCATCATGTGATTCGAGAAACCAATCAAGCGGTGGATATCCTTGCCTGCATCTGCGCTAAGCGCGACCCCGTCCCACCTAACATCTTCTTCGAAAGGCTATTCAAGCCATCCGTGGTGTGGCAAGGGGAGACCGGCAATACTAGTCCGGATCCGACCGCAATCCCAGATTCGGAACAGACTGACATAATCGGAGGCTCTGCCACCGAAATAACACCTTCGGCCCATCTGATCATGGTTGTCATCGCCCCATGGACCGAAACCTTCTTAGCCTACCTAAATAGGCAAGAACTCCCTGAGGCTCAAAATGAGGCACGCTGCATTGTGCAGCGCTCTAAAGCCTACAAGGTCCACGAGGGAGAGATGTATAAGAAAAGCGCTACCGGAGTACTTCAAAGATGTATCTCCGAAGAGGAAGGGTGGCAACTCTTGGACAAAATTCATGTTGGACTCGACGTCCACCACGCCGCAGCTCGGGCCCTTGTAAGCAAGGCCTTCCGCACAGGTTTCTACTGGCTGACAGTCCGAGAAGACGCACAGGACCTCGTCCAACATTGCATCGGTTCCCAGCCTTCGCCAACCAAAGCCATATGCCACCCACCGCTCTCCAAACAATCCCCATAACTTGGCCCTTTGCGGTCTGGGGGCTCGATATGGTGGACCCCTTAAAGGAGGAAGCCATAAGAAAAAATACATGTTGGTCATGGTGGATAAATTCACCAAATGGATAGAGGCCAAACCAGTTAAAACAGCTAAATCCGGACTAGTGATAGACTTCATATCAGGGGTCGTGCACCACTATGGTGTCCCCCATAGCATCATTACCGATAATGGCTACAATTTCATAGCTGATTGATACATCTCCGTCGTATCTATAAGTTTTGATTGTTCCATGCCAATATTTTACAACTTTCATATACTTTTGGCAACTTTTTATATTATTTTTGGGACTAACATATTGATCCAGTGCCAAGTGCCAGTTCCTGTTTGTTGCATGTTTTATGTTTTGCAGAATCTCCATATCAAACAGAGTCCAAACGGGATAGAAACAGATTTAGAATATTTATGGAACATTTGGGAAATATGGGAGGAAGAATCAACGTGAAACGGTGCCGGAGGTGGCCATGAGGCATGGGGGCGCGCCTGCCTACCCAGGGCGCGCCCCTGACCCTCGTGGGCCCCTCGTAAGACGGTTGCTGCTATTCTTTTGCTGCAAGAAAGCTAATTTTCGGAAAAAATCCTGGCGAAGGTTTCAATCGAATCGGAGTTACGGATCTCCGGATATAAAAGAAACGATGCCAGGGCAGAATCAGAGAACGCACAAACAGAGAGAGACAGAGAGATAGATCCAATCTCGGAGGGGCTCTCGCCCCTCCCAAGCCATGGGAGCAAAGGACCAGAGGGGAAACCCTTCTCCCATCTAGGGAGGAGGTCAAGGAAGAAGGAGAAGAAGGGGGGCTCTCTCCCCCTTGCTTCCGGTGGCGCCGGAACGCTGCCGGAGGCCATCATCATCACTGCGATCTACACCAACACCTCCATCATCTTCACCAACATCTCCATCACCTTCCCCCATCTATATTTAGCGGTCCACTCTCCCACAACCCGCTATACCCTCTACTTGAACATGGTGCTTTATGCTTCATATTATTATCTAATGATGTGTGGCCATCCTATGATGTCTGAGTAGATTTTCGTTGTCCTACCGGTGATTGATGAATTGCTATGATTGGTTTAATTTTCTTGTGGTTATATTTCTGTCCTATTGTGCCCTCCGTGTCGCGCAAACGTGAGGGATTCCCGCTGTAGGGTGTTGCAATATGTTCATGACTCGCTTATAGTGGGTTGCTTGAGTGACAGAAGCATAAACCCGAGTAAGGGGGTTGTGGCGTATGGGATAAAGGGGACTTGATGCTTTAATGTTGTGGTTGGGTTTTCCCTTAATGATCTTTAGTAGTTGCGGATCCTTGCTAGAGTTCCAATCATAAGTGCATATGATCCAAGAAGAGAATGTATGTTAGATTATGCCTCTCCCACATAAAACTTGCTATCGGTCTAGTAAAGTAGTCATTTGCTTAGGGACAATTTCACAACTCCTACCACCACTTTTCCACACTCGCTATATTTAGTTTATTGCTTCTCTATCTAAACAGCCCCTTGTTTTATATTTACGTGTTCTTTATTATCTTGCAAGCTGTCGGGGAAGCTGATCCACGAACACCTATGGGACCGGCGGACCGAGCCCCTTTCGGTTCGGCGGGGGGCGGAGATCGCACGAAGAGCGGATCGAGGCGAAGCACACGAGCAGTTTACCCAGCTTCGGAGCTCTCCGGAGAGATAATACTCCTACTGCTGCTTGTTTGATTGTATTGAGTTCTTGCTCGGGAGCGCTGAGTGCTACAGTACACTCTAGCCGCTAATGAGACCGAGCGTGAGTGTTTTTCTGGCCTCCGAACCCCCCTCTACGTTGCGCATGGGCCTCGTTTTATATGCTGAAGGGGTCACCGACAGGTGGCAACGTAGACAAGGGTAAAAATGGAAAAGGTGTTGCGGTTGGTACAACTACCTGCACAGTGTATCATACCTAACCCTGACGGCAGGGGACAAAGGCATTAAATGCCCGTCTGCGTCGCCCAAATAGTGAAAAAGGACCGTCAGGGGTGCCACCGTTCGCCACGATGGCGGTCTTGTCAGCGTCGCTTGCCACCATGCACCGCTGGCTGCACAGCCTCTTGCCACGCGCGCCTGGAAAGGCCCCAGGGCGACACGTTGGTGGATGTGCTGGAGCGCGGGTATACAGTGGTAGTCTGCCGCGGCAAGCGCCTTGCCGCGGGCGTTGTCTTGTCGCGTCCGGGAGCTTGTCGCTCGCTGGGCCTTGCCTGGACGCGTGGCGTGTCGTGGCAAGTTCCTTGAGATGCCTTGGTTGGCCTTCCCGGCAAGCTCCTCTTGCCGGGGCCTAGTTTCCTTGGCTTGAATACTTTGTTCTTGAATGGTTCCAAAGGAACCACGGAGGACCTTGGCGGTCACCCGGCAAGCCTTGCTGCGGGGTGCTGCGACTGCCCGTGCACAAGTTCGGGATACTAGGGTACCCCTACTCTAGTACACCGACAGGAGCCCCCGGGCCTGGGCCACACATGGCGCCGAGCGCTGTTGGGCCAGGCCCAAAATAGGGCACGGGCACGCGCGGCCTGGGTTACGCTGTATCTTACTCCATATCCACCGCGCCCTCCCCGAACGGCACGCGTTGAATGCGGCATCGTGGGAGAGATCGTGGGTGGTTCAGAATAACGGAACGCCCGCCCCCTCCCTCTTTATAAGCAGGGGAAACAGGGGCAGTTCGCCCATCTCGCTGATTGCTACTCCAATCTCAGAAATCTCTGCCGCTCCCCCCTTCTTCCCAAAGCTGAAAGAGAGCAGCGCTCCGCCCCCCATCGCCACCAGCATCACCAACGCCGCCGATCTCCCCCACCACCTTCGCCATGGCTCCGAAAGCCGACAAGGGGAAGGTCGTGAAGTCGGCCGAGGCGCAGCGGCTCGCGGCGCTGCGAAAGGAGCGGGCAATCTCCCCCCCCCCCCAGCTCGGCGCGAAGGAGCTGAGGGAGTACTACTACCTCTTCTGGTCGACGGAGACGCGAGCGCATCCGCGTATGAAGGTACTCCCAGCTGCCGCTTCGGAACTGGCTCCGAATGGATACCCTTTCTTCGCGTTGTTCTTCTACTGCGGGCTCTGCCCGCCTTTCTCTGAATTTTTCTGCGATATCATGAACACCTACGGGTTCCGCCTCCTTGACTTCACCCCCAATGCCGTTCTGACCATGGCAGTTTTCGCACATCTCTACGAAAACTTTGTCGGAGTCCATCCAAATGTCGCTCTTTTTCGCCACTTCTTTATGCCCCGAGTTGAGAGAGGAGAACCTTTATCCGGCGGAATCGCCTGGATCTCAAGAGCTGGCAAGAAGGAAGCTTATCTGGAGGGAGAGCTCCGTAGCAAGTGGGAGGAATGGAGAGCAGAATGGTGCTGGATTGTCGAGGAGAACCCGCAGCCATTCACCGCCCAGCGCCAAGTCCCAATAGCGCGCGACAACGATTGGAGCAACGTGGCTCCGGAAGACGATAGGCTGAAGATTGCCGTCACCCGGATCTTACGCCTTAGGCTTGCCGGGCTCACCGTAGGCGCCGTTGGCGCAGATTTTCTTCGCCGCCACATCGCCCCCCTGCAAGAGAGGAGGAGACCCGCCTGGGAGTTCCAAAACTCGACGGATATCATGAGGCTGCGCCCGGGCCTCAACTTTAACTTCACTGTCTTGGAACTGGACGCGATGATCCTGGAGCTGTTCAAGTGCGATCCTCAGCATCCCGAAGCGTTCATGTTGCCGAGGGGTGTCGTTCCGCTGTGCAACAAGTCCTCGCTCGACCGCATCCGTGCCATGATGCTGCTGTGCGACTCGCATGGAATTGTCCCAACTTGGCAAGAGCCTGCAGACGTCGTCATGCAGGAGTTCTTTGACGGCCTGGTAGAAGTGCCGGTCCGCCCCGATGAACAGAAAAGCCTCACCCGCGACACCACCGATGCGGAGATGCAGCGCATCGCCACTAGGCTGGAAGAGGCGGTAGCAGCCGCTGCCGCGGGTGAGTTTGGATTCACCGTGGAGGAGGCAGAGGCAGCAGAGGCGGCAAGCCTTGTCGAGCGAGAGGAGTTTGCCAGCGAGGAAGAGCTTGTCGGGCCTGAAGCTGAGTCGAGCGAGCCCGCCGAGGGCGCGAGTGACTCGTTGAAGATCGGCTCCTCCTCCTCCCCACCTTCATCCAGCTCACCGCAAGCGGAGCCCCCAGCTCCACCAAGAAGGCGTCTCCGCAAGGCCGGGGACGTAGCGGGGCGGCAGACGAGTCAACAGCCGCCGTGCCGCGCGACACGCTCTACCGCGGCAAGTGCTGTTGCCGCGGGAGCGCCTCACGCCGCTGCGGCAACTGGAGCGGGGTCTTCCCGGTCCACCGCTACTGCCCCTGCCAAGCGGACAAGGGAACCTACTCCTCCGCCTCGTCGCACCGGAGGCGAGCCGGACTTCGATCTCTCCGTGCTCAGCTCCGACGAGGAAGAAGAAGAGTAACATTCTTTGCTGTACTTGTAGTTCTTCAATTCTTGCTGTTTTGTCTTGTATCTGATTTGCTTTACTCCGAATCCATTCCTTTTCAGGACTCTGGCCCAGAGAGCGGCGAAGAGAGCCAAGGTCCCGGTGATTGTCATCGAGGACGAACCCACCGCGACAGCAGGGGGTGTGCTCGAGACCACCTTGCCGGACCCGGCAACTATTCCACAAAGCAGCCCCCAACGTAAGTATATGGTTTACTTCAGGCTGCCAGGCGCGCATGAGAGCTCTTTCTTTGCTGATATCTAACTATTGGTTTGTGTAGGAGTAGAGCAGCCTCACCAGGAGTGCCCGGAAGCCGCTCCCGAAATGCCATCTGCTTCGACTACACCACCAAGGGAGGATTCCCCGGCAAGGGAGCGTTCTCCGGCAAGGGAGCGTTCTCCGGCAAGGGAGTGTTCTCCGGCAAGGGAGAATTCTCCGGCAAGGGACAGTTCTCCGGCAAGGGACAACACTGGCGACCCTCCGGTGGTTGAGACCATGACTGCAGATCCTAGTACAGGTAATCTTCTTGCTTGAAAACTTCCCTTTGGTTCTCCTTCTACTAATTTTCTTATTGAATATTTGCTTGACTTTTCTCCCTTTTTCCGTTCGTCAGATCCATCTGTCACGGACCCGATGGAAACCGAGGTCGCCGGCGAGGAGAACGCGCGCGTCAATACTGACGACGATGTTGCCACCGAAGGAGAAGACGGTGCTGATGATCCCGCCGGCGAAGAGATCGCCAAAGCTGCCGCCGCAGAAGCTGGCGAGGGATCCGGCGATCGCACTGACGGCCCCGAGGCCGCAGGAGCGTCAGGCGCTACGCCGACCGCCGATCCCTCCGCCGCTGCTGCAGCACCAGGCTCCGAAGAGCCCCATCCCGGCGCCAATCTGAAGGCCGGCGACGGCATCTTCATCAAGCTCCCCTGGGCGTCAAGCTCCAGGGCGCCGGTCGAAGGAGAGATCTTGGATGCAGAGGTGCTCGCCTCCGCTGGGCTGACGCTGGTCGATGCACCAAGCAGCAGCAGCGACGAGCCTGAGGAGGAGCGGCTGCTGCGGAAGTTGTTGTTGCTTTACCGCGCCCGACAAGCCAAGCTGGAATCCCGAGAAGTGCTTGTCGCGAAGGCGGGAGTCGACATCAAGAAGCGCGCGGAGGAGCTCCGGGGTCTCAGGCAGGAAGCTCTCCGGTCCCTGGCAGAGGAGCGGGAGCAAGTCGCCGAGGAGCGGAAAGCCTTCCTCCTCGAGAAGGCTGAAATTGAAGAGCAATAGCGGCTTGTCGCCGAAAATCTATCTGCGCAAGAAGGCGAGTTGGCGCAGTGCAAGGTCAACCTTGACAGCCACGAGGAGGAGCTTGCCGCGCGCGAGCAAGCAATTGGGGAGGAGCTTGATAGCCACCGAAGCAAAGGATGCTGGCGCAGCTGCCGAGGCTGCCAAGAAGGAGCTAGAGACGAAGATGGCGCAGCTGGAGGCCGATCTCAAGGCGAGCGGCGAGGAGCTTTCCGCGCTCAAGCGTGAGCGCGAGAAGGACGCCGCCGCTCATGGCGAGCTGCAGGATCGTCTCGCTGAGAGGAGCAAAGAGCTTAGCGCCGCCAAGGACTGCAATGCAGATCTTGAGTTGAAGCTGGCCACTTTGACCAAGACGCTGGATGGCGCCAGGGAGCAGGAAGTGGCCTTGAAGGAGAAGATCAAGGCCAACGAGGCGCTGCTGGCGAGTGCTGCTGCCGCCCATAATGCTTTTAGGGAGACTGTGGAGCACTGGACCGAGGGTCTCGTGAATGTTGCCGCCGCCATCGACGGGGAGCTGGCGCAGCTGGGGATGGAGGACCTCGGGTATTCTTCCGACGAGCACCTCCAACCCAGCGCCAAGCTCAGCTTGTTCTTCAAAGGCGTGGCGACGGCCCTCCAGCGACTCCGGGAGAAGATCCCAAAGCAGCTGCCCGACGAGTCGCGCAATATCTGCGCGGGAGTTCTTCAAAAGGTGCAGGTGAAGGTGGCCTTCCGCAACCCAGGCCTCAACCTCACCAACGTCCTCAGGTCCCTGCGGCCGGATGCTGATCTGGAAGCGCTCAAGGCCCTTGTCGCACCCATTGTGGACAAGGTGAGCGAGATCAAGAGGGTTGAGGGCGATCGCGTAGATTAGGCCGCCCGTTTTCTCTTTTTCTTTGTCGCTGTCGGTCATGTCATGAGAACAATCAGTTAGAGCTGCGACAAGCTATCTTGTAATATAACTCTATTTTGGGTAGAGATTGCTGTGTTATTTCCTTTACTTGATTCCTTCCTTTGTATGTTTTTGCCCTACGCTTTAGGGAACTTGTCGGTGCAGGCACCTTAGCCGCGAGCACTGAGTGCGGGACATCAGCAGCCTGCTGGCGGTGCCGCTTCCGACAAAAAACCTTGTCGCAACTAGTCGCAGCTCACTTAAGTTGTTGAGAGGACTCGAAACAAAGTAAGGGCGCAACTAGCTACGAGTTGGTTCCTCTGCGCACAGGTTTTCCATACAAAGCACGGTCGTTCGAGGAAGATAACTTAAAAATTAAAACTGATTGCTCAATCTTTGGCAACTTAGCTTTTCTGTCGTTTGCTTTCCGGTAAGGTGAAACTTCCTTGAACGATGCCTGGTCCACACCATTATCTCCTCCTTTCCCCCCGGCAAACTTGTGGGCGAAGGAACCTTCCTTTCCTTTTTGAGAAAAAGAAAGAATAGAAATAAAGATATGGAGCCTTATGGCTCGTTATTGCTTACCGAGGGTAGGCGCTGCACAAAGTGTCAGATAACGCATGCCAAAAAATAGTATAAAGCATGAAATTGACAAGATGTGCGGAGCACATGAGCTTTACTTATGCACGGGTTCTGCGCCCGGCTTTGTACAAAGGATTACATGCAACATCGGCAAGACTTGTACAAAAGGTGGTTGCCGGAACAGGTTCCGGCAACCGCGCCCTACGGGTAAAACTTACGAAGATGTTCAATGTTCCAGGAGTTGCTCACCGGAGTGCCATCTTCGGTCTCAAGGCGGACAACGCCAGGCCTAGTGACTCGTTTCACCCGGTAAGGGCCTTCCCACTTCGGCGTCAACTTGTTGGAATTCTTGGCGGACTGAACGTGCCGAAGAACAAGGTCGCCTTCCTTGAAACTTCTGGCATTAACTTTGCGGCTATGGTAGCGGCGCAAAGCTTGCTGGTATCGAGCAGCTCGTACAGCAGCCTGAAGACGGTCCTCCTCAAGGAGTAGCGCGTCATCTTGTCGCAACTGCTCTTGCTCAAGCTCATTAGAAGCGAGCACTCGAGGTGACCCGTATACGAGTTCCATGGGGAGAACTGCCTCTGCTCCATAGACTAGAGCGAAAGGTGTCTGGCCAGTGGCTCGATTTGGCGTCGTCCTGATCGACCAAAGAACCACCGGCAGCTCCTCAATCCAGTTCCTTCCGCACTTGCGCAGCCTGTCGAAAGTCCTGGTTTTGAGCCCGCGCAGCACTTCAGCATTTGCCCTCTCCGCTTGATCGTTGCTTCTCGGATGAGCAACAGAAGCGAAGCAGACCTTGGCGCCAAGGTCTTGGACGTACCTTATGAAGGTGCGGCTCGTGAATTGCGTGCCGTTGTCGGTGATGATCCTGTTAGGGATCCCGAAACGGCAAACAATCGACCTGAAGAACTTGACTGCTGACTGTGATGTCACCTTCCTCACTGGTTCAACTTCCGGCCACTTTGTGAACTTGTCGATTGCATCGTACAAGTACTCAAAGCCCCCGACAGCTCGGGGAAAAGGGCCGAGGATATCGAGCCCCCAGACCAAAAATGGCTAGGATAAAGGGATCGTCTGGAGAGCTTGAGCTGGTTGGTGTATCTGCTTGGAATGGAACTGGCACGCTTCACACTTGGTTACTTGTGTAGTTGCGAGGGCTGTCGGCCAAAAGAAACCTTGCCGGAACGCTTTGCCGGCAAGTGCTCTTGCGCCAATGTGGTGACCACATATGCCTCCATGTATCTTTGCCAACAGCTTTTGTCCGTCCTCCCGGTGAATACACTTCAATTTCACGTTGTTGAGTCTTCTTCTGTACAGTGTGTCGTCGACAAACTGGTACATACTTGACTGCCAGGCTACTCTTTCCGCTTCTTCTTGCTCTTCGGGAAGTTCTCCTGTCTGAAGGAAACGGACAATCTGCTGTGCCCATGCTGGAGCTTGCGGCTCGACAACAAAGACTAAAGGCACATCTGCTGCTGCGGCAACATCCGCTTCTACGGCGAGAACCTGCGGCTCAGCCGGAGCTTGACGTTCCCCGGCAAGCTTGCCAGAGCAAAACTTGTCGGGAGCGTCTGCTTCAACGGAACAAACCCTAGGGCTTGCTGGAGCAGACTGCTCCTCAGCGCCCTTGGTGTTGATCTTGAGGACCTTCTTTGCGGTGGCTTCGGGGAGCTCTGCCGGAAAATAATCACCAGAAATCAACTTCCTCTTCTTGCTTTGTCCAGTTGATGGCGTTACAGACGGTTGAGTCAGCTTGAGCACAAAGATCCCTGGTTCCACAGGTAACTTCAGTGCGGTGCACTTTGACAGGCCATCGGCAATGTCGTTCTGAGCTCTTGGAACATGTTCCATCTGTAGGCCGTCAAAGTGCTCTTCTAGCTTTCTCACTTCATCAACGTAGGCTTCCATCAACGGACTCTGATAATTCTTGTTCACTTGGCAGACGACAAGCTGTGAGTCACCCTTGACAATGAGCTTCTTGATCCCAAGGTCTGCTGCGATCCTGAGACCGGCAAGCAATCCTTCATACTCTGCGGTATTGTTCGTTGCTTGCTCCTTGGGAAGTGCATCTGGGCTACGTACTTGAGTTGCTCTCCGGTGGGTGCAACAAGTAGCACGCCCGCACCGGCGCCTTGTAGTGAGAAGGCACCATCAAAGTACATCAGCCACTCTTTGCTTCCTTCCTTGACGGGGATGCTCGTTTCTGGAACTTCTTCATCTTGTGTTGGCGTCCACTCTGCTATGAACTCCGCCAATGCTCTGCTTTGGATAGTTGAAGTGCTCTCAAACTTGAGGCCAAAGCTTGACAGTTCCAGTGCCCACTCGACAATCCTACCTGTTGCCTCTGGATTTTGCAGTATCCTCTTCAGCGGAAAACGAGTGACGACTGTGATCTCATGTGCTTGGAAGTAATGGCGCAACTTTCTCGAGGCCATGAGAAGGCCAAAAAGCAATTTCTGCACACCAGAGTACCTTGACCTAGCCCCTTGCAGAAGGGAACTGACAAAGTAAACTGGGCGCTGCACCATTCTTTTCTGCATCTTCTCACGCGTCTGCGCAGATCCATCTTTGTCGGGACCAGAGCTTGTCGGTGAAGTCCCCTGCTTGTCGCTGGATGCATCTGCCGTGGTTGCTGGCTCATCATCCGCCTCCCTCTCTGCTACTAACGCAGCACTAACCACTTGATTGGTTGCCGCTATATACAACAGCAACTTCTCTTGTGGCTTAGGTGCGACAAGTGTTGGAGTGGAGGACAGGTATCTCTTTAAGTCCTGCAGCGCAGCCTCCGCTTCCGGAGTCCATTTCATTGGTCCTGCCTTTTTCAATATTTTGAAAAATGGCAGGGCGCGCTCAGCAGACCTAGAGATAAACCTGCTGAGAGCAGCTACGCAACCGGCAAGTCTTCGTACATCCTTGACGCGCTTTGGTGCTTCAATCTGCTCAATGGCCTTGATCTTGTCGGGATTGGCTTCAATTCCCCGCTGAGACACGAAGAACCCGAGAAGCTTGCCGCAGGGGACTCCAAACACACACTTCTCGGGGTTAAGCTTGAGGTTGATCTTGCGTAGATTTGCAAAGGTTTCGTCTAAGTCTTGAATCAGAGTCGCCTTGTCCTTGCTCTTGACCACTATGTCATCCATGTAGGCTTCCACATTTCTGTGTATTTGTGGCTCAAAAGCGTCGTGGACTACCCATGCAAATGTTGAACCAGCATTCTTTAAACCGAAGGGCATCCGTACGAAACAGTATGTGCCACATGGGGTGATGATTGCGGTCTTCTCCTCATCCTCTTCTGCCATGAAGATCTGATGGTATCCTGAGTATGCATCAAGAAATGAAAGCAAGTCACATCCGGCCGTGGAGTCAACAATCTGGTCGATGCGCGGCAAGGGAAATGGGTCTTTGGGACAAGCTTTATTGACATCGGTAAAGTCGACACAAAGCCTCCATTTCCCATTTGCCTTGCGCACAACTACAGGGTTGGCCAACCACGTAGGATGGAGCACTCCTCTGACGAGGCCTGCTGCTTCCAATTTCTTGATTTCTTCTGCGATGAATTCTTGGCGCTCCACTGCCTGTTTCCTGACTTTCTGCTTGACGAGCCGCGCATGAGGACAGACAGCAAGATGGTGCTCGATTACTTTCCTGGGAACACCGGGGATGTCAGACGGTTGCCATGCAAATACATCAACGTTCGCCCGCAGGAAAGCAACGAGCGCGCTTTCCTATTTAGGGTCGAGAGTGGCACTGATGGTGAAGGGACCACCAGTGCCATCCTATTTGGAGGACAGCTTCTTGGTCTCAGGTGGAGCTACCATTGTTTTCTTACACTTGCCGGTGGAGCTCGATGGTGCGTCCTCGACAGTAGCGCAGCACTCCGAAGAGGTGCGCTTGCCGGAGTGGGCATCAGAACTCTTGCCGGACTTGGTCTTCTTCTTCGCCCCGGGAGCTTCAACGGCAAGTGACTTGCGACCTGTTGCGGCTGCTGCTTCCCGGTAGATCTTGTCGGCGCAGATAAGAGCATCCTTCTTGTCGTCAGGGACAGAGATCACACTTATCGGGCCTGGCATCTTCAGCACGTTGTATGCATAGTGAGAGGCTGCCATGAATTTGGCGAGCGCTGGACGGCCGAGTATCCCATTGTAAGGCAATGGAAAGTCAGCAACATCAAAAGTGACCCTCTCAGTCCTGAAGTTCAACTCACTGCCAAACGTCACCGGCAACGTAATCTTTCCCTTCGGTTTGCTCCTTCCCGGATTGATTCCTTGGAATGTGCCGGTCTCTTCGAGCTCGCTATCAGGGATCTGGAGTTTCTGGAGTACCGCGGAGGAGATCAAGTTCAAGCCGGCCCGCCGTCAACTAGCATCTTAGTGACCTTGAGGTTGCGGATAGTTGGTGAAACAAACATCAGCAAGCACCCGACCGCAGTTATGCGATCAGGGTGGTCCTCAATATCAAAGATGATAGGCGTGCTGGACCATTTCAGAGGCTTGCGTGACTCAATGGGTGGTTCTGTCGCGTTGACTTCCCGCACCCACTGCTTGAGCTGGCGGTGTGAAGTATGCAGAGAAGCACCGCCGTCAACGCACAGGACCTCTGTGGCTTCCTGGAACTCCTGCTCATCGGTCTCGTCATCAACCATATCTTCATCGTCATCGTCATCTTCATCCTTGTCGCGGCCGCGGGGAGGTCTGTCTCCTTGCCGCTGCTTAGCCTTGCCGCGGCGTCCTCCTCGGCCGGGGCGTTTCTTGCGAGCTCCTCCAGCACCTTCCTGGGCTTTCTCCTTGTCGCGTCGCTCGTATTCAGCCTTTTGCTGCTCGACAAGCTGCTCGACCTTCTTGCAGCTCTGGAGGTCATGGCCCTTGGTGCGGTGGATCTTGCAGTACTGCTTGTTGGTCAACCACGTAGGGTTGGCCAAGCTTTATTGACATTGGTAAAGTCGATACAAAGCCTCCATTTCCCATTTGCCTTGCGCACAACTACAGGGTTGGCCAACCACGTAGGATGGAGCACTCCTCTGACGAGGCCTGCTGCTTCCAATTTCTTGATTTCTTCTGCGATGAATTCTTGGCGCTCCACTGCCTGTTTCCTGACTTTCTGCTTGACGAGCCGCGCATGAGGACAGACAGCAAGATGGTGCTCGATTACTTTCCTGGGAACACCGGGGATGTCAGACGGTTGCCATGCAAATACATCGACGTTCGCCCGCAGGAAAGCAACGAGCGCGCTTTCCTATTTAGGGTCGAGAGTGGCACTGATGGTGAAGGTACCACCAGTGCCATCCTATTTGGAGGACAGCTTCTTGGTCTCAGGTGGAGCTACCATTGTTTTCTTACACTTGCCGGTGGAGCTCGATGGTGCGTCCTCGACAGTAGCGCAGCACTCCGAAGAGGTGCGCTTGCCGGAGTGGGCATCAGAACTCTTGCCGGACTTGGTCTTCTTCTTCGCCCCGGGAGCTTCAACGGCAAGTGACTTGCGACCTGTTGCGGCTGCTGCTTCCCGGTAGATCTTGTCAGCGCAGATAAGAGCATCCTTCTTGTCGTCAGGGACAGAGATCACACTTATCGGGCCTGGCATCTTCAGCACGTTGTATGCATAGTGAGAGGCTGCCATGAATTTGGCGAGCACTGGACGGCCGAGTATCCCATTGTAAGGCAATGGAAAGTCAGCAACGTCAAAAGTGACCCTCTCAGTCCTGAAGTTCAACTCACTGCCAAACGTCACCGGCAACGTAATCTTTCCCTTCGGTTTGCTCCTTCCCGGATTGATTCCTTGGAATGTGCCGGTCTCTTCGAGCTCGCTATCAGGGATCTGGAGTTTCTGGAGTACCGCGGAGGAGATCAAGTTCAAGCCGGCCCCGCCGTCAACTAGCATCTTAGTGACCTTGAGGTTGCGGATAGTTGGTGAAACAAACATCAGCAAGCACCCGACCGCAGTTATGCGATCAGGGTGGTCCTCAATATCAAAGATGATAGGCGTGTTGGACCATTTCAGAGGCTTGCGTGACTCAATGGGTGGTTCTGTCGCATTGACTTCCCGCACCCACTGCTTGAGCTGGCGGTGTGAAGTATGCAGAGAAGCACCGCCGTCAACGCACAGGACCTCTGTGGCTTCCTGGAACTCCTGCTCATCGGTCTCGTCATCAACCATATCTTCATCGTCATCGTCATCTTCATCCTTGTCGCGGCCGCGGGGAGGTCTGTCTCCTTGCCGCTGCTTAGCCTTGCCGCGGCGTCCTCCTCGGCCGGGGCGTTTCTTGCTAGCTCCTCCAGCACCTTCCTGGGCTTTCTCCTTGTCGCGTCGCTCGTATTCAGCCTTTTGCTGCTCGACAAGCTGCTCGACCTTCTTGCAGCTCTGGAGGTCATGGCCCTTGGTGCGGTGGATCTTGCAGTACTGCTTGTTGGTGCCGTCCTGCTTGTCGGCGACCGCCACAGCCTGGTAGTTGGTGCCCACGGCAATATCCTTGCCGGAGCTACCAACTTTGGCTTTCTTGGCGCCACCTCCGTTGCCGGACTGCTCAACGACTAGCACATCTTTGTCTTTCTTCTTCCTATTGTTCCGCCGCCGGTTTTTCTTTGCCGGGGCAGTCTCCTCACTATCAGACCCTCCTGCTTCTGTATTCTCTCCGGGGAGTTTCCTCCCTTCCTCAGCACGTGCACACTTGTCGGCCAGGGCATATAGCTCACTGACATCTCTGATCTTGCACATCACCATCTCCTCCCGCATCCTGCGGTTTCGCAAGTTCTGATGGAACGCGCTGATTACCGCGGCAGGGTGGACATCTAGGATGTTGTGTTGTACACGGCTGAATCTCTGAATGTATTTGTGCAGGGGCTCTCCTTCCTTCTGTGCGAGCAGATGAAGGTCACTTTCTTGGCCATGAGGCTTGTGGCCGCCCGTAAAGGCGCCGACAAACTGATGGCATAGGTCTGCCCAGGAGGATATGGAGTTGTCCGGCAAGTGCATGAGCCAGGATCTGACATTGGGCTTGAGCACCAGCGGGAAGTAGTTGGCCAGGATCTTGTCGTCCCGCCCCCGGCAGCTTGCACCGCGATGGTGTAGATGCTGAGGAACTCCGACGGATGCGACTTGCCGTCGTACTTCTCCGGCACGTCTGGCTTGAAATTCTTTGTGCTGGGCCACTGGACTTGCCGCAGCTCACGAGTGAACACAGGGCAACCTACCGCGTACGGCAAGTCGCCTGGTTCCCCTGGTGCATGCATGTCGACAGAGGGCCCAGCGCGCTAGTCGGATTGACGCCGCGCTTCTCTTCGGCGCTCGATGCGAGTACGAGCGTCTTCTTGCTGTCGTTTTTGAAGAACTTGGCGCTGATCGCGACGAGCTCGTGGATCTGATGATGCGGTGGAGTCGCTGTCGAGGTGGATCTGGCGAGTCAGCGATCTTGGCCTTCGGGGTGGAGAGTGTATGGTGGTTGCACCCCCACCGGTTTCGTCGCCATCGGCTCGTGCCTGGCAGTCCTGCCGCGGCAGTGATGTACTCGGCTGCCGCGGAGTGTCGCCGTTGGCGAAGCCGATGAGACTCTGAATGGTGGCCCTCCATCCGTCGATCTTGTCTTCCATTGGAGGGTAATCCAGGAGCTTCTGCTGGAGTGGTGGGCGGCAGTGGTGAACGGTGCGAGGAGCGGGATATGCTCGGACTTCTAACAATGTTAGAAGGAGCAGTATCCCGTCCAGGCGACCGTGTCTCGCTCGTGCCAGCATGTTGGCGTGCATGCCGGTCTTGAGCTCCCCGAGATCCACTAGCTCGATCTTGGTCCAACAAACATATGGTACTGTGAATACCATGACGCTGTCGATCCTGCGCCTCCTGAGACGGGCGCGGCGCATGTACGGACGCCGAGGTCTGCGCAGCCTTGTCCTTGGACCTGGCAGCACCGTGAGCTCCCTTGTCGACGCCCGTTCTTCCGCCGGCGTCTACCCCACCACTCGTTTGCTCCGGTTGTGGTGGGATCGACGTGGACGGAACAGCTACCGCCGAAGTCTTCTTCTTCGGTGGCATGTCGATGAAGAAGATGAAGATCTAGCTCATGTAAACACCGAATCAGGTTCACACAACCTCGACGTCCCCTACCTGGCGTGCCAAAGATGTCGGGGAAGCTGATCCACGAACACCTATGGGACCAGCGGACCGAGCCCCTTTCGGTTCGGCGGGGGGCGGAGATCGCACGAAGAGCGGATCGAGGTGAAGCACACGAGCAGTTTACCCAGCTTCGGAGCTCTCCGGAGAGATAATACTCCTACTGGTGCTTGTCTGATTGTATTGAGTTCTTGCTCGGGAGCGCTGAGTGCTACAGTACACTCTAGCCGCTAACGAGACCCAGCGTGAGTGTTTTTCTGGCCTCCGAACCCCCCTCTACATTGCGCATGGGCCTCCTTTTATATGCTGAAGGGGTCACCGATAGGTGGCAACGTAGACAAGGGTAAAAATGGAAAAGGTGTTGCGGTTGGTACAACTAAATGCCCGTCTGCGTCGCCAAAATAGTGAAAAAGGACCGTCAGGGATGCCACCGTTCACCACGATGGCAGTCTTGTCAGCATCGCTTGCCACCGTGCACCGCTGGCTGCACAGCCTCTTGCCACGCGCGCCTGGAAAGGCCCCAGGGCGACACGTTGGTGGATGTGCTGGAGCACGGGTACAGAGTGGTAGCCTGCCGCGGCAAGCGCCTTGCCACGGGCGTTGTCTTGTCGCGTCCGGGAGCTTGTCGCTCGCCGGGCCTTGCCGGGACACGTGGCGTGTCGCGACAAGTTCCTTGAGATGCCTTGGTTGGCCTTCCCGGTAAGCTCCTCTTGCCGCAGCCTAGTTTCCTTAGCTTGAATACTTTGTTCTTGAATGGTTCCAAAGGAACCACGGAGGACCTTGGCGGCACCCGGCAAGCCTTGCCGCGGGGTGCTGCGACTGCCCGTGCACAAGTTCGGGATACTAGGGTACCCCTACTCTAGTACACCGACACAAGCCTATCCAACAACACGTACAAAGTACTTCTAGTTTCATACTTGTTCTAGGTAAAGCGAACACTCAGTGTGCGTAGAGTCGTATCAGTGGCAGGTAGGACTTGCGAGAATATTTGTTCTACCTTTAGCTCCTCATTGGGTTCTACACTCTTACTTATCGAAAGAGGCTACAATTATCCCCTACACTTGTGGGTTATCAAGACCTTTTTCTGGCGCCGTTGCTGGGAAGTCATAGCGTGGGGTGAATATTCTCGTGTGTGCTTGTTTGCTTTATCACTAAGTAATTTTTATTTGCTGTTCTAAGTTGTTCTCTATCTTTAGTTATGGATATGGAACATGAAATACCAAAAAAATTAGGTGTACTTGCTACTCATGGAGATGGGGTACCTCCTAAAACCCTCGATGCTCATTATGTGAAAGATGTTATTTACTACTTTGATAATCCTGAGAAAACCCCATTCAATTATGTTATGGGAGGAACGTTGGATCAATGTGAATACTTTAGGGATTATCGCTTGACACAAAAAGGGAAACTATTATGGAATCAAATTTATATGTTGTATTGGTATGCTAGGCAACTATGCTTGAGATATGATTATACTTGTTGCTCTAGGATGAAGGCTCCACACCTTCCCTTTTCATGCAAATTCAATGTTGATAAAACCTTGGATTTTTATTCTAATGGTATCTATGATTACTATGATGTGGAACAAATAGAAGAATTTGTTTCTTTTATGGGTGCTTATGAGATTGAATCTATGTTTAAAGAGTTTGAAGATTTTGATGATTCAGTTTACAGACCTGAAAATTTTGCTATACTTAGATATTGCTATGAAAATTATGAATACAATTCCGGTATTGATGCATTTATTGAGAAAGTCTCCGCTGTCCAAGAAGAGATTAATATTTTGCAGGAAGCTATGGAAGAAGAAATTAATCAAACTATGAGCTCATTGGATGAAAAAGATGATAAGGAGAGCGAAGAACAAAAGGAGGAAGAGTGGATTAGCTACCCGTGCCCACCTAGTAATGAGAGTAACTCTTCAACTCATACATTGTTTAGTTCCCCTTTGTGCTTACCGAAGGGTGATTGCTATAATGATTGTTATGATCCCGTTGATTCTCTTGAAATATCCCTTTTTGATAATGCTTGTTATGCTTGTGGCCAAGATGCCAATATGAATTATGCTTATGGAGATGAACTTGCTATAGTTCCTTATGTTAAACATGAAATTGTTTCTATTGCACCCACGCATGATAGTCCTATTATCTTTTTGAATTCTCCAAACTACACTATATCAGAGAAGTTTGTGCTTATTAAGGATTATATTGATGGGTTGCGTTTTACTCCTACACATGATGATTTTGATAGATATAATATGCATGTGCTTTCTGCTACTACTTGCAATTATTATGAGAGAGGAACTATATCTCCACCTCTCTATGTTTCCAATATGATAAAATTGCAAGAAACTTGTTATACTATGAGTTGGCCTTTACTTGGTGTGCATGAATTGTTCTTTTATGACATGCCGATGCATAGGAAGAGAGTTAGACTTTGTTGTTGCTTGATATATGTTACTTTGTGCTCACTACTAAATTATAAATCATTGTTAATTAAAATTGGCTTTGATATACCTTGGGATCCGGGTGGACCCATTACTTAAGCACTATATGCCTAGCTTAATGGCTTTAAAGAAAGCGCTGCCAGGGAGACAACCCGGAAGTTTTAGAGAGTCAATTATTTCTGTTGATTGCGTTCATATAGTCTAAAAACAAAAAACAAAATAAAGAGGGGAACCCAAAACTTTTCAAAAAGGAAAGTGAAAGTGAGAAAGACAAGCATTGTTGAAGTGGGAGCTAGCCTTGAACTTTTTTCATGCTCACGGAAACTTTGTGAATCTTGATTACAGAAACTTTTCTAAAAAAATAAGTATCCCCTTGTACAATTCCATTGTATTATAAAAATAATGTGCCAAGGTTTGCCTTTAGGATGTTTACAATGCTTGTTGGTTTGTACGGTGCAGGACAGAAACTTTGGTTGTAGTGCGTGATTTTAAATCTTTTACTGGAATGTCAAACGGTTCTGATTCTTTTTGCAATGTATAGATATACAAATTGTTTATTTTTCCTAATTTTGGTAGAAGTTTTGGGGTACCATATGTATGGTGAATGTTCAGATTTCTACAGACTCTTCTGTTTTTGGCAGATTCTGTTTTTGATGCATAGTTTACTTGTTTTGATGAAACTATCAATTTTTATCAGTGGATTAAGCCATGGAAAAGTTATAACAGTAGACATAATGCAAAAACAAAATATGAATTGATTTGAAACAGTACTTAGAGTAGTGATTTGCTTTATTATACTAACGGATCTTACTGAGTTTTCTGTTGAAGTTTTGTGTGGGTGAAGTGTTTGATCGAGGAGGTCTCGATATGAGGAAAAGGAAGAGAGGCAAGAGCTCAAGCTTGGGTATGCCCATGGCACCCCAAGTAAATATTCAAGGAGACTCAAGCGTCTAAGCTTGGGGATGCCCCGGAAGGCATCCCCTCTTTCTTCAAGAAGTATCGGTATGTTTTTGGATTTGTTTCGTTCATGCGATATGTGCAAGTCTTGGAGCGTCTTTTGCATTTAGTTTTCACTTTTATTTTATGCACCATTCTGGTATGAGATAGTCCTTGGTTGATTTATAGAATGCTCATTGCACTTCACTTAAATCTTTTGAGTATGGCTTTATATAATGCTGCATGTGCTTCACTTATATCATTTGAAGTTTGGATTGCTTGTTTCTCTTCACATAGGAAACCGCCGTTTGTAGAATGCTCTTTTGCTTCACTTATATTTGTTAGAGTGTGGGCATATATTTTTTAGAAAGAATTGAACTCTCTTGCTTCACTTATATCTATTTAGAGAGATGACAGGAATTGGTCATTCACATGGTTAGTCATAAAATCCTACATAAACTTGTAAATCGCTGAATATGATATGTTTGATTCCTTGCAATAGTTTTGCGATATAAATATGGTGATATTAGAGTCATGCTAGTGGGTAGTTGTGGATTGTAGAAATAATTGTGCTGAGGTTTGTGATTCCTGTAGCATGCACGTATGGTGAACCATTGTGTAACGAAGTTGGAGCATGAGGTATTTATTGATTGTCTTCCTTATGAGTGGCGATCAGGGACGAGCGGTGGTATTTTCCTACCAATCTACCCCCCTAGGAGCATGCGTGTAGTACTTTGTTTCGATGGCTAATAGATTTTTGCAATAAGTATGTGAGTTCTTTATGACTAATGTTGAGTCCATGGATTATAGGCACTCTCACCCTTCCGTCATTGCTAGCCTCTTCGCTACTGTGCATTTCCCTTTCTCACCTCGAGAGTTCGTGCAAACTTTGCTGGTGCATCCAAACCCTGTGATATGATACGCTCTATCACACATAAGCCTCCTTATATCTTCCTCAAAATAGACACCATACCTACCTATCATGGCATTTTCATAGCCATTCCGAGATATATGGCCATGGAACTTCCATTATCATCATATACATGACTTGAGCATTCATTGTCATATTGCCTTGCATGATCGTAAGATAGCTAGCATGATGTTTTCATGGCTTGTATGTTTTTTGATGTCATTGCTACGCTAGATCATTGCACATCCCGATACACCGCGGGAGGCATTCATAGAGTGATATCTTTGTTCTAGTATCGAGTTGTAATATTGAGTTGTAAGTAAATAAAGTGTGATGATAATCATTATAGAACATTGCCGCATAAAAAAAGAGGCCAAAGAAGCCTAAATAAAAAAGGGGGCCAAAGAAGCCCACCCAAAAAAAGAAAAAAAGAAAAAAAAGGGGCAATGTTACTATCCTTTTACCACACTTGTGCTTCAAAGTAGAACCGTGTTCTTCATATAGAGAGTCTCCTATATTGTCACTTTCATATACTAGTGGGAATTTTCATTATAGAACTTGGCTTGTATATTCCGATGATGGGCTTCCTCAAATGCCTGAGGTCTTCATGAGCAAGCAAGTTGGCTGCACACCCACTTAGTTTCAGTTTAAACTTTCATACACTTATAGCTCTAGTGCATCCGTTGCATGGCAATCCCTACTCCTCGCATTGACATCAATTGATGGGCATCTCCATAGCCCGTTTATTAGTCGTGTTGATGCGAGACTTTCTCCCTTTTGTCTTCTCCACACAACCTCCACCATCATACTCTATTCCACTCCTAGTGCTATATCCATGGCTCACACTCATGTATTGCGTGAAACTTGAAAAGGTTTGAGAACATCGAAAGTATGAAACAATTGCTTGGCTTATCATCGGGGTTGTGCATGATTTGAATATTTTATGTGATGAAGATGGAGCATTGCCAGACTATATGGTTTTGTAGGGATAACTTTCTTTGGCCATGTTGTTTTGAAAAGACACGATGGCTTTATTAGTACGCTTGAAGCATTATTTTTCTTATTTCAAATGATAGACTATTGCTTTGAATCACTCATGTCTTAATATTCATGCCATGATTAGATATATGATCAAGATTATGCTAGGTAGCATTCAACATTGAAAATTATCTTTTTTATCATTTACCTACTCGAGGACGAGCAGGAACTAAGCTTGAGCATGATGATATGTCTCCGTCGTATCTATAATTTTTGATTGTTCCATGCCAATATTTTACAACTTTCATATACATTTGGCAACTTTTTATATTATTTTTGGGACTAACATATTGATCCAGTGCCAAGCGCTAGTTCATGTTTGTCGCATGTTTTATGTTTAGCAGAAAACCCATATCAAACGGAGTCCAAACGGGATAAAAATGGACGGAGAATATTTTTGCAATATTTGGGAAATATGAGAGGAAGAATCAACGTGAAATGGTGCCCGAGGTAGCCACGAGGCATGGGGCGCGCCTGCCTACCCTGGGCACGCCCCTAACCCTTGTGGGCCCCTCGTAAGGCAGTTGCTGCTACTCTTTTGCCACAAGAAAGCTAATTTTCGGGGAAAATCATGGCGAAGGTTTCAATCCAATCGGAGTTATGGATCTTCGGATATAAAAGAAATGGTGCCAGGGCAGAATCAGGGAACACAGAAACAGAGCGAGACAGAGAGATAGATCCAATCTCGGAGCGGCTCTCGCCCCTCCCAAGCCATGGGAGCCAAGGACCAGAGGGGAAATTCTTCTCCCATCTAGGGAGGAGGTCAAGGAAGAATAACAAGAAGGGGGGCTGTCTCCCCCTTGCTTCCGATGGCGCCGGAACGCTGCCGGAAGCCATCATCATCACCGCGGTCTACACCAACACCTCCATCATCTTCATCAATGTCTCCATCACCTTCCCCCATCTATATTCAGCGGTCCACTCTCCCGCAACCCGCTGTACCCTCTACTTGAACGTGGTGCTTTATGCTTCATATTATTATCCAATGATGTGTTGCCATCCTATGATGTCTGAGTAGATTTTTGTTGTCCTACTGGTGATTGATGAATTGCTATGATTGGTTTAATTTGCTGGTGGTTATGTTTCTGTCCTATTGTGCCCTCCGTGTCGCGCAAGCGTGAGGGATTCCCGCTATAGGGTGTTGCAATATGTTCATGATTCGCTTATAGTGGGTTGCTTGAGTGACAGAAGCATAAACCCGAGTAAGGGGGTTGTGGCGTATGGGATAAAGGGGACTTGATGCTTTAATGCTATGGTTGGGTTTTACCTTAATGATCTTTAGTAGTTGCGGATGCTTGCTAGAATTCAATCATAAGTGCATATGATCCAAGAAGAGAAAGTATGTTAGCTTATGCCCCTCCCACATAAAACTTGCTATCGGTCTAGTAAAGTAGTCATTTGCTTAGGGACAATTTCACAACTCCTACCTCCACTTTTCCACACTCGACATATTTAATTTATTGCTTCTTTATCTAAACAGCCCCTAGTTTATATTTACGCGTCCTTTATTATCTTGAAAGCCTATCCAACAACACCTATGAAGTACTTCTAGTTTCATACGTGTTCTAGGTAAAGCAAACACTAAGCGTGCGTAGAGTCGTATCAGTGGCAGATAGGACTTGAGAGAATATTTGTTCTACCTTTAGCTCCTCGTTGGGTTCGAGACTCTTACTTATCGAAAGAGGCTACAATTATCCCCTACACTTGTGGGTTATCACCGATGAGGTGAAAACTTGGTGCGGAAATATGGGCATTAAGCTCGATTACGCCTCTGTATATCACCCTCAAACAAACGAGCAAGTCGAACGAGCAAACGGTCTTATTATGGGCGGCATCAAACCCATACTAGTGCGATCTCTGAAGGAATCAGACACGTACTGGGTCGAGGAGCTTGACTATGTACTATGGGGGCTGCGGACCACACCAAATCGCACTACCGGATACACACCCTTCTTCATCGTGTACGGCGCAGAGGCGGTATTGCCCTGCGATATTATTCATGACTCACCTCGAGTGCGCATGTATGAAATGAGAGAAGCCGACCTTGATCAGTAGGACAGTTTAGATGCCCTGGAGGAGGAGTGCGACCTCGCAAAAGCTCGTTCCACATTTTATCAGCAACAGGCTCGCAGGTATCAAAGAAAAGAAGTACGGGCAAAAACATATAACATTGGCGAACTCGTTCTACGCCTACCGGAGAATAAAAAGGGCAAGCTCAAGCCCAAGTGGGAGGGTCCCTTCATCATTGATAAAGTTCTCACCGGAGGAGCGTACCGCCTGCGTGATGCATCAGATAATCGACTCGAGCCGAACCCATGGAACGCGGCCAGACTCCGAAGATTCTACGCCTAACGCCGAACTCTTTGATAGTCTCCTTCCCTCCGCCTTTTTTTACTTTTTAGTTATATCCTCTCTCTTTCTTTTTATGGCTCTAAGGCTTTAAGTGTGACTCGACTACACACTCGTGACACGCTAATCCTCAAGTATGTGCGCTCATTATACCTAGGGGCTTCCTATACAGAAGCTTAATATAATTATCTTCCGGGCATCACGCCCACTGCATATTTGTCCCTTTGCCATATGTACCTTTTCTTCACCATTATGTGACTAAAGTTTTGGCCAAGCTGGGTTACCTGGCTCCTGTGTTTATGCCCTACATTCCCGTTAGTTCGGCTAGGGCATAAGGGGAGCACATCTGCGATTGTTACTGCCAGGTACTCCGGACGTGTACCTCAGACTGGGTGAAGCCGAAAGCTAGCATTCTTAAGGGAATATTCGGTCGGTGAACTAAAGATGTTTTTACCTATTACAATACAAACCCCTAGATGTTGCATATACTGCATTTTTGCTCGCGGTTCGGACACGCACATTAATGCATGCGTACCCAGGGAAAGGAAACCTTAATGGAACTATTCTCTCTGGAAGATGTTTCTTACTATCCATGTAATATAACATAGCTAGTTGGGTACTTTTCTATTCAAGCAATTATGACCCCTACGCCTGGTTTCCACGCGTACCCCGGTTTATATAACTGAGCGGGTATTCGGAAAAACTCCGGACTATCGGGTCTGAAGGCTGAAGCGAAAAGTCTGCCATGACAAATGATTTACAATCCAGCTAGGGACAAATATGTCAATTGAAGTACATAGTCACTTAGACTCACATAATGCTATGCCATCCAAAAGGCTGTCTAGCCTACAATCCTGTTGGGAATATTTCGCGGCTAATCCTACCTGGTCATATACCAGACTAACGGGAATCTCATTCCCATCTGACCCTACAGGTCCGACCCAGGCCATGTGATCCGGATCGAGCTTGGTATACTGTGTTCTTACCATGGCCCAAGCTTCCCTCGCACCTTGTCGATAGGCAGATATCTTCCATAGTCAGAAATGCCACCGAGATCCCTTGAGTAGATGTACGAGCTCCCCCATGCTTCCTAGCAGGGAGTCGGATGGCCACAAGGCCTTGGCAACACCCTGCATCACCAGCTGAACTTGTTCGTGCAGTTGCGAAAGCTCTTGCAGAAGATCGCTTGAGGATCCGGGCATCTCCTCTTCGGGACGACCAGTCAGCATACCTACAAACATAACTCGGTTAGGCCGTTTCTTTGCCGAACAATATAAAGGTTCGTTTGAGCACATACTAAAAATGCCACATTGAAGCCTTCTATTCTCCTTCACGGGGTCGGCTAGCTGGGCCCAAACATCTTTCAATTCTACGCTCAGTCGGGTATTGGCATCCTAGAGATCATTTTTCTCCCGCCTGACCCGTGTAAGTACACGCTCGCTAGCGTCTAGTTGTCGTTGAGCTCTTTGTTCATCCTCTTGTAGGATCTCCGGATTCACTCCGGGATTATCTGTGGAATATATTATTAGATCTGCAACGTGCCAAACACCAAATGGAACACGTAATTACATTTTTTCTCGATCGAGAGAAATATTACTAGATGAGGCCTTCTTGGATTCCTCCATTTCGGTAGCTGCGGCCCTTAGCTGGGCTTGACACTTCTCCAGCTCTTGAGACAAAAGGGTATTCTTCTCTATAAGTACTTGTTCATACAATGATCCGTAAATCAGTTGTACCAACTGTTTCAAGTCTGAGGGGCTACTGATATCCATAATTATCAGATTTTGCTTACCCGTATATCTTTTGAATACTGGTTTGTGGCTCTAGCAAGCCCATCTTGAGCAGCTTGGTTGTATGCGTCTCCCGAGTTAAAGGTGTTCAAAGCCTCCTCGGAAAAACCAGGGTCATGGAGTGCGGCCCAACGACGCTGATGATTCATAGAGCTCTCCACCTCGGAATTTGTAGCGGATATTCTATCTGAATCCTCTATAGGAGGACCGTCCGGTGTCATCCCCGCGTTAGCCTCTACCCTCGAGACTGGTGCCGGAACCCGGCTGGTAGAGCCGTGACGCGCACAATCCCCAGATATAGTCCGGCGAATGTTCTTTTTGCCAAGACACAGCGAATATCGTTATATTTTAAGATAACAATCACGGAGCATGTTTTAAACCATACCTATTCGATGGCGGCTCGGCCATGTCTCTGCTTGCTTTCCTTTTTGGGAGCCAACCCGACTTGGGCGCCCCTTGTTGGTGAGTCGCCACGGGTTCGGCATGGCGCGCCGATGGCCTTCCCTTTATCGCATAATATATCTGTGGTGGGTAAGGTGGAAAGAGTGAATCCTTTTCGGAAGATAAGTCTCCTGTTTTACTTACATGTGATGTAGGGAGGAGGCCGGGATAGTCGGCAATGATGGCCACCAAGGTGCCATCACAACTCTCCTGGTAAAACACCCTGTCGCCAAGCTCCACAAATATGTCCGGATCCTCTTCCAGTCCGTGGTCGAGGGCCCGGTTGTGGTCCTCTGGCTGTGGAGACGGGCAGTGGATCTCCCTCATAGCTTTCCGCATTTCCTGTTATGGACTGGCGAGGTAAATATTTGTGATGAAGGACTGCGGGAATGAATAGAGTTGAGTAAGAGATAGCAACTCACCCAGCTAGGGGGGTTGTACATGGAAAATCCATCCCGTGGCTTGATGCGGATGAACTCCTCTTCTTCTCCTTTGTATAAATCGGGCAGTATTTTCGCCAGAGCGGTGGTGGAGTCCGGACCTTTCCGAGCACAGCGGGTGGCATCGTCTTCAACGTTGAAGTGCCACATGGGACACCCTCGATACTGGAGTGGCCGTACCCCCGCATTATGCATATGGAGATGACCTCGATTATGGACAATCCGGATTGGGCAAGCGTTCTTATCCTGCCCATCAATTGAAGGACCTCTATGCTATCTTTGTTCTTGGGGCTCCGGGGACGCCAGCTATGGTGCTTCTTCAATGGAGCATTTGTGAACTCAGGAAGACCCATTTGGATGGGGTTAGGAAGGGATATGTCCTCTATATAAAACCACTCGGAAGGCCAATCTTCCAATGTCTTCTTTGGAGTGTCGGACAGGTATCCGGTCCCAGCGATGCGCCATATTTCGGCTCGACCCACCTGGAATACTGATCCCTCTTCATTGCGAGGTACGAGGCAGAACAACCTCTTTCATAGCTCGAAATGAGCTTCGCAACCCAGAAATAACTCGCAAAGGGCGACATAACTTGTGATGTGCAGGATGGATCCAGGGGCGAAATTGTGCAGCTGGAGGCCATAGTACTCCAGGAGCCCGCGAAGGAACGGATGGATTGGAAATCCGATGCCCCTCAGCAAGTAAGGACAAGGCACACTCACACCCCCTGGATGGGTTGGGAAAACTCTCCGCTTGCTCTCCACCATCAAAGGTGGTTAATCCGGCTCGAACGGGGACAAGATATGCAGGTGGAAGAAACCCCTGGGTCTGCAACTTCACTAATTGGCCGTGGGATACGATACACTTCTCCCAATCACCTAGCTTGGTGCTATGGGGGAGAGAGGAAGAGCTGTGGTCGCCGGCCATGATGGGATGGTTTTTACGGGCATGCTCTGATGAATCCTTGCTTGGAGAAGATGGTGTGATTTGAAGGAAATATGCCCTAGAGGCAATAATAAAGTTATTATTTATTTCCTCATATCATGATAAATGTTTATTATTCATGATAGAATTGTATTAACCGGAAACATAATACATGTGTGAATACATAGACAAACATAGTGTCACTAGTATGCCTCTCCTTGACTAGCTCATTGATCAAAGATGGTTGAGTTTCCTAACCATGGATATGAGTTATCATTTGATCAGTGGGATCACATCATTAGAAGAATGATGTGATTGACTTGACCCTGTTTGTTAGCTTAGCACTTCATCGTTTAGTATGTTGCTATTGCTTTCTTCATGACTTATACATGTTCCTATGACTATGAGATTATGTAACTCCCGCTTACAGGAGGAACACTTTGTGTGCTACCAAACGTCACAACATAACTGGGTGATTATAAAGGTGCTCTACAGGTGTCTCCGAAGGTACTTGTTGAGTTGACGTATTTCGAGATTAGGATTTGTCACTCTGATTGTTGGAGAGGTATCTCTGGGCCCTCTCGGTAATGCACATCACTATAAGCCTTGCAAGCAATGTAGCTAATGAGTTAGTTACGGGACGATGCATTACGTAACGAGTAAAGAGACTTGCCGGTAACGAGATTGAACTAGGTATTGAGATACCGACGATCGAATCTCGGGCAAGTAACATACCGATGACAAAGGGAACAATGTATGTTGTTATGCGGTTTGACCGATAAAAATCTTTGTAGAATATGTGGGAGCCAATATGAGCATCCAGGTTCCGCTATTAGTTATTGAACGGAGATGTGCCTCGGTCATGTCTACATAGTTCTCGAACCCGTAGGGTCCGCACGCTTAAAGTTCGATGATGGCTATATTATGAGTTTATGTGTTTTGATGTACCGAAGGTAGTTCGGAGTCCCGTATGTAACCACGGACATGACGAGGAGTCTCGAAATGGTCAAGACATAAAGATCGATATATTGGACGACTATATTTGGACACCGGAATGGTTCCGGGTGAGATCGGGATAATACCGAAGCACCGGGAGGTTATCGGGACCCCCCGGGAGGTATATGGGCCTTAATGGGATTTAGTGGAAAGGAGGGGAAACGAGCA
>NC_057801.1:187273255-187285982 GCF_018294505.1 Triticum aestivum
CCTTGCTCTTCCTTCCCTCTCCCTTTCCAAATAGAAAAAGGAGGAGTCCTACTCCCGGTGGGAGTAGGACTCCCCCCCTTGGGCGCGCCTCCTCCTCCTGGCCGGCCCTCTCCTCCCCTCCTTTATATACGGAGGAGGGGGGCACCCCATAGAGACAAAAATTGATCCCTTGGATCTCTTAGCCGTGTGTGGTGCCCCCCTCCACCATAATCCACCTCGATAATATCATAGCGGTGCTTAGGCGAAGGCCTGCGTCGGTAGAACATCATCATCATCACCACGCCGTCGTGCTGACGGAACTCTCCCTCAAAGCTCGGCTGGATCGGAGTTCGAGGGACGTCATTGAGTTGAACGTGTGCAGAACTCGGAGGTGCCGTGCATTCGGTACTTGATCGGTCGGATCGTGAAGACGTACGACTACATCAACCGCGTTGTGCTAATGCTTCCGCTTTCGGTCTACGAGGGTATGTTGACACACTATCCCCTCTCGTTGATATGCATCACCATGATCTTGCGTGTGCGTAGGAATTTTTTTGAAATTACTATGTTCCCCAACATGATTTGGATCTGAGGATCCCCATCTCTTTAATAGACGATTTATTTACATGGTCAGGGTGGCAAGTGTAAAAATGCTCCGGCTTCTCGCATTCGCTCGACACGTGGACGCTGACATTATTAAGGTACAAAAGCCGATGAGTGCAACATTAAATGGGAAGCCGGACACTGCTCATCGTAACAGGTACTCTGGAGAATTCGGGGAAGGAACCCGCCTTGCAATGCCGAAGACAATGTGTGCGCCGGACTCATCGTCATTGAAGCCTGGTTCGGGGGCTACTGAGGAAGTCCTGGATTAGGGGGTCCTCGAATAGCCAGACTATACACTTATGCCAGATTGATGGACTATGAAGATACAAGATTGAAGACTTCGTCCCGTGTCCGGGTGGGACTCTCCTTTGCGTGGAAGGCAAGCTTGGCAATTCGGATATGTAGATTCCCTTCTCTATAACTGACCTGATGTAACCTAGCCCCCTCCGGTGTCTATATAAGCCGGAGGGTTTAGGCCGTAGGACATATACAATCATAATCATAGGCTAGCTTCTAGGGTTTAGCCTCTATGATCTCGTGGTAGATCAACTCTAGTAATACTCATATCATCAAGATCAATCAAGCAGGAAGTAGGTTATTACCTCCATAGAGAGGGCCCGAACCTGGGTAAACATCGTGTCCCCGCTCCTATTACCATTAGCCTTAGATGCACAGTTCGGGGCCCCCTACTCGAGATCTGCCGGTTTTGACACCGACAGGGGTCCTCGGACAGCCGGATTATATACTTTGGCCGGACTGTTGGGCTATGAAGATACAAGATAGAAGACTTCTCCCCGTGTCCGGATGGGACTCTCCTTTGCGTGGAAGCCAAGCTTGGCGATTCGGATTTGTAGATTCCTTTCTCTGTAACCAACTTTGTGTAACCCTAGACCCCTCCGGTGTCTATATAAACCGAAGGGTTTAGTCTGTAGGACAACAATCATAACCTCATAGGCTAGACTTCTAGGTTTAGCCATTACAATCTTGTGGTAGATCAATTCTTGTAATACTCATATTCATCAAGATCAATCGAGCAGGAAGTAGGGTATTACATCCATAGAGAGGGCCTGAACCTGCGTAAACATTGTGTCCCCCGCCTCTTGTTACCATTAGCCTTAGACGCACAGTTCGGGGCCCCCTACCCGAGATCCGCCGGTTTTGACACCGACATTGGTGCTTTCATTGAGAGTTCTGTTGTGACGCCGAGGATAGGTTTGATGGCTCGCCTTGTTATCAAGGACAACATCACCTCCGGAGGAGTCCTGGGGTCAGGCCAAACCCTCCGGCTGTGCGACTTTACCATGGTCGTGCGCACGGCCGTCGGGCCGACGATGACTTCTCGGGTCATCAAAAATCGCCTCCGCGTTAGCTTAGAATATTCTGAACAGATGGATCTGATGGAGTTGTAGTCCTTAAACAAACTCCTCGATCGCATCGCCGCCTTGGGAGTCGCTACACACTACGATCGGATTGGGCTTAAACCCGATCAGAGAGAAATTGAATCTCCACCGATCACCCATCAGATAGCGGTAGTGGAGAAGCAATGCAACGACTCTTCCCCTATGTTGAGATGAACTATGTTCGGATCTTCGAGCTCACACAGCTGGATACTCACCCGCGGGAAGGCATGCCCCGTACTCCAAACTTAGAATTGGACTATGGGCCTGAAAAATTGGTTGATATCCCGGAGTCCGAACTATTAAGCCCGGAAGTTTCTCAAGGTCCGGATCCCAGATTGGGTCAGGGTTTGGACTTAAATCCACCCACCCACCCAGATATAAGCGATCTTACCTCCATCAGACAACAGTCCCAGGAAATGGTCCATCACTTCTGGGTCAGGTTCCTCCTTGTCAAGGACAAGATCAAAGACTGCCGCAATGAAGACGCAATCTCATTATTCTGCAAAAAATGCATGAATGAGGGAATCCTCAATGCAATCAATCGCCATCACATATCACACTTCGCTGACTTGCCAACAATAGTACATAAGTACTGCACAATGGAAAACGCCTGGAAAACTCAGTCAGCCTCTTGGGAGTCACCGGTTTGCACCAAACCCCTTGTCCAGACAAAAAGGATGCACCCTCGTCGGACGCCCCATGCAATAAAAAAGAAAATCAAAGCTCATTACGGGGCGTGGAACCGTTCTGGAGGGATGGCTCGATAGGCCATGCAAAATACATACAACACCAGATATCGTACCCACCCACAGCCTTAGAGCATGTTGGATACTCCGGCAGGTGGCCAAGAGCGGCGAGGATCTCCTCACCAAAAATACCGCAGAGCAACATCCCTTGGAAGACAATGAACCCACAGTGCTGATAGTCTTCGATACTTTCGCCTCAAACAATAGGCGCAAAAGAGCCCTCCGTGGCCTCGCTGAAGTCTGCCAAGTTGCAGCAATAAACCCCTGGAACGACACGGCCATAACTTTCAATGCCAGTGACGAACCAAAATTTAGAACAGTCCGGGCATGGAACGAGTCCAAGGACGAGGCATTTTCCACTCTGGGGTATTTTTGTAAAGCTCATGAGAAAAACTTAGTGGCAAAATAAATCATTTTGCAAAGGCGGAAATTTAAGAACTCCAACATTTTTCAAGGAAATACTTGATTGCGCATGGAGAAGGACCGCTTAGTACATATCTTACAAGCAAGCAGTAATTATACAATACATCACTCAGGATGTGCGTACACATTCTTGACATGTTATTTAGGCTAGTGCACTTCTCCCAGTTCCTACATGATGCGCACACAGACTACTTCTCACAAACTATATACATATAAACATATCATACAAGCTGGTACATCGCATGGCTGCTAGGCGCACTTAGTCGGAGATGGTAAGGACTTCCCTCGGCCTGCCAAGGGTAAGACCCAGTGGTGCTGGAGACTCAGCCTCCTCCTCACTAATAGGCTCCAGGCGTGAAGTACTGAGTTGTGGAGCTGGTGCGGGTGCGGTAGGTGGTGCAGCTCTGACTGGAGTAGGAGCGATGACTTGGTCAAATTCTTCAGGAGTAGGCAGGCGGTGAGCAGTGGTGAAGATGGCAGGTGTATAGGATGCTGAGGACGAGACGTACGTCTGTGGTGGTGCTGTATGGAGGAGCTCCCTTCTGTTGGCGGAACAGCTATGCATGGAGCCCATACGAGCAGCCACAAGATCGTCCACGAGGTTATCAAAAGCTGCCTCAAGGGCCTTGAGATATTCAACCAACATCTCAATAGCCTCATCTCTCTCCCCCCTAGCGCAAGCGAACACATAGTGACATGTGTATGGCACGTGGCATGGGAGGTAGCGGTAGCGGCGAGTCTTCATTGAAGGAAGAACATCCCGTAGACGAGCTATCGCCTCATGGGCAGCCATCTGCATAGCATGCCTCTCCGTAGGCATGTCCCTTCCCACAAATCGGAAGCGGCGATACTCAACACGTCCTCCCTTGAATTGCCCCACGGCCTGGTGCATGGATAGACTGTCGCTGATCTTGTGCTGGTAGAGTGTGAACTCCGGACGAGTCGATGGCCTGATCACGACTTTGATGATGGAGACGAGAAGCTTGACAAACCCCTCAGGTACATTGGCAAACACCTGTGACTCACAGTCATTGCCAGCCATCTACAAAAGTAGGCAAAAATTCTGAATAGTCAGATCATAAATTTATGCTGACTGTTAGAAAATGACTACATTTGCAAAATAATAAAATAGCACTTATTACGCTAATAACCGATTAGCGATCACACCTAGTGGCTTCCTACAGTCAGCCTGGCTCTGATACCAAGTTTGTCATGACTGGTTTTCCAATAAAACATTTATTGAGAAACTGACCCTTTTACCGGACCGGTATAGGAAAATCTTCCTTACCAGTAGACAAATCGTTGATACAGATATCCAGTAGTACTAAATGTTATACAAGGCTGAGCTGAGGCTGCTCAACAATTTTTATTACAAGCACGCCGATATTATACATAATGGTGGATATGGCACACGGAGTATGGTGGCATACTACTGACTCGCAATAAAAGTGGTGGTGGATATGTCACAGTGACGTGGGTTACATGACTCCTAAATCTTACAGCTCATCGGGCGCTGGAGGGAGGCTCAATGAATTTATTTGGGTAGCGGAAGCATATATGATACAAGTAACAAATTCCAGGATCGCATGGGACTGACTGGGACTCCTCTAGGCGTCGGACTCGCTATCATACTCTTCATCCATAAGATCGCCTTCGTCGATATCTGCCAAATCAACAAGCCAGATGAGTACTTTGAATGTACTCGCAAGACAGTTTGGACATAAGATATAACAGATGCAAACATGATGCACATGAGCAGATTAGTAATGCACACTTAAATAATAAATTTGCATGGCAGGTTAACTAAAAAGGAAGTCAGGTGGTAGTCCTCCCAAAATCCCAATAAAAGTAACTGGAAACCGATCGGGTGTCTGAAGCGACGCCTCGAAAGGTAAAAATAAATTAACATGTCGCAGTCGGGCGTCTGAGCGACACCACATAAAGGGCTTATATTGAAATGTAAATGACAGTGCATGCCATAGTCAGACGTCTACGCGACATCTCGGAAAGGGCTTATAATGAAAGTAAATAACAGTGCGTGCCACAGTCGGACGTCTACGCGACATCTCGGAAAGGGCTTATAATGAAAGTTATTAACATAGATGCCACAGTCGGATGTCTGAGCGACATCGCATAAAGGGCTTATAACAAAAATAAACAACAAGAATGCCACAGTCGGACGTCTACGCGACATCACATAAATGGCTTATAACAAAGATAAATAACAAGGATGCCATAGTCAGACGTCTACGTGACGTCACATAAAGGGATTATATTTCATCATCCGAACTCAAGTTGTTCATGAAATTATGTCAGTTCAAGAAAATATACAGTAATAATAAACAGGTTAGTCCATCCACAGGAATAACATTCAGCCGGGTTTACCACTCATGTTTGTTCACTGGAGAATCTTACTGAAACTGACACTGAGACTGACATAGATAAGTTGATTATGGTCCCTGACCATAGATACGGTCACTTGAATGATTTGGACTCTGCAGAGTTTGTACTATTTAACCACAGCCAACGGATTCTAGTAGTCACAACAGACTAGTTCCGTTTATGGTGTTTCAGAGGAAACTCATCTAACCAGTACACACCCATTCCACATCCCGATGCCAGGAATCACCCTAGGCAACGTTCAGAAAAAACATTGAGACGGGGAGGCCACAACCTCGAGTAGCATGGGATCAAATTTATATCGCACGCTCTAAGGGGTGCCCCCCTCTTGGTCCCAACCGGAAACACCCATGCCCCCTGATGGGATGACTGGCTTTAATCCAGGGCCCTGGAACCCTCATCCCGGCCCCTCTATTTGGTGTGTATGAGGAAAGAGGTTTGCAACCTACTAAACCAATTTCTTTGGAGAAAACATGTGGTAGCACACAAAAAGGGGACGGACGGTAACATGACTTGATCCACGTTAACACTCGAGTTGAACGGTTTGGCATAAGACTGGCAATCTTCAACAATACCATCTTACCACCTTTCATGTCACCACATGATCAACTTATCTCCCATCAAATACACATCGAGTTTCGAAGCTCACTTGTAGTTACTTTGCATGCAATATAACAATTACCGATGCTTATATAAACATGCCATGAAATAACTACTCAAGCAAACATGCAGAACACTCATCATATCAAAGGTTCAAACATGCTTGCCTAGTTCAGGGTAGTCGAAGTCTAGCTCGGCAAAGTTCGCGGTTCCGTCACCTCCTTCGGTATCTACGGTATAAAGAAATCGCATACTAACGTAAATACCGTGTGTGCACAAAAGTGTTCCAAATATTTTTCAAATAAATATGATAAAAAACTAAACAGAAAAATAAAGATGACAAAAAAAGAATCAATTCAAAATCATCTTTTGTTTAAAAGTTATTAAGGTTTTGGTCCAGGGACTCATCTGTAATGAAACAGAAAGTCTCCAGGGGATAGTTTATAAAAACAGAAAACGTTTCGATTAGAAACACGCCAACCCCAAAGGATAATGTATTCTGCCCGAAGGCGTTTTCTGAAAACGGTTCGACAAAAAAGAAAAAGCTGACGATGGGTCCCACCCGTCAGGTTTAAATTTTCAAAACAGAGTCACCGGCGCCCGAGGGCTGCGGTGGTCGCCGGCGGCGATCCACGGCGAGGTAGGGGGAAAGGAGGGTACCTACGGGTTCACTGAGTCCTTCCGCACTTGTGGGTGGTGGAGTTGGTCGTCGGCGAGCACCACGTCGACGGCGGCCTCTACTCCGGCGGACGGCGGTTCGGGTGGTGATGGGTCTCGTCGAGGAGGGCTGCAAACCTCAAATTGGGGCTTGGGTTAGATGTGCGGGTACACTAGGAGGCGACTGACATGTTCTGGGAGGCGGGGGTGGTCTCACCAGAAGGAATCGTGCCGGAGCTCGAGGCGGATTGGGGTGGCCGGAGTCGTTGAAGAAGGCCTCCCCGCGGTCTTCCTAGTAGCTAGGCGCGGCTCTGGTGAGGTGTAGGAGTGGTGCTGGGTCGAAGTCGAGCTCGAGGCTCCCTTTTATAGCCGATCCGAGGCGGTGGCCGAGAATGGGATAACTCTAGCGATGATTACGATGAGGCATTGGTTGGGCAGGTGGATTAGGTGGATAGGCGACTGCGGATTGGTCCACTGGTTCCATTCCGGGGCTAAACTGGGCAAAACTTGGGCGCTACCCCACGCTCTCGACGGAACGGCCTCACGGGGCTCATGGGCGGCAGAGAGCGCGCTTTGTGCTGCTCAGGCCACGGCGACGGTGCCGCAGCGTGCACAGGCAAGCGGACAGCCACGCGGAGGCTTCGGGTGGCTTGGGAGGTGCTGGCTGGCGCCGAAAGGTGGCGCTGGTCCCTGCTGGCCGCCACGGGTGGCTCTGCCATCGCAGAAGTTGCCGGCGATGAGGTGCCACGTTGCCACCGACACCTGCGCCCGTCCAAACGATCGTGCGGCGCTCCGGATAAGGAGAAGGAGCAGTGAGCATCATGCCAACGCGGGCACTAGCGAGATGGACGCCGAGGCTCTGAAGAAAACGACGATGTCGACTGAACCCAACAGTGCATCTCTGAATTTTACTGAATATTGCCAGGAACAGTGCACGCCGGGTGTTTGATGAAATGTTTTTGGCATGTGGAAAAGCTTTCTGGAGTTGATCTTTGGTGAGGTGGCTTCTCAATGCATCAAGGGGTGGCTTGATTTATCTTAGAATTTTTGGAGACGAAAAAGGATGAATTTCACCAAATTTGGCAATTCTGGTTCAAACTTGCAGCAAGCAAAAATTGAAAATTTTGAATTGTGGAAGAGTGGATCTTGATGGATCTAGGTTGAGGGTGCTAAGGACTAGCCAGGGGAGTTTGTTTGGAGCCAAAACTCAAAAGGGTTCTGGTGGTTCCTTTGTAAATCACCTAGGTCCAAAATAAATGACAGGAATTGTTTTGAGGTGTCAGGACCCCGACTCGATGTCACATCGATCTAGCTGGTAACACCTCATATCACTTTGCGGCCTCACGCACGGTAACCCCACGGGTGTCGCCTTACCTTTGCCCGGGACCGTTTGCGCCTTTTGGCTCGCGTATATGATAGTGTCGCTAGCATCCATATGATAAAGAGCCCGGGCTGACATGACTAGTCGTAAACCCAAAGCGGCACAGACTTACAGGGACAGGCATCCATGACCCAGCTTCGAACGTGTCGGTCATCAGCAAGTGGGTCCGGGCTGTAGCACTGGGCTAGCAGGACTCCGGTAAACCGGGCTGTAGCGGGCTAACAGGACTCCGGTACTCAAAGCGTGACATTTCCCCGAAGGGACAGACACAGGAACGAAGAAGGACACATGCCGGCCAGCCTAAGTGTTCCAGAGCAGTAGCAAGCTACCATGGCTCAGCGGTAACACTAGGAGACATTTCCCGGTAAGAGAGGCTACTAAAGATAAACAACTAGATAGTCAGATCCCACACATACGAAGCATTTCAATCATACACACAATATGCTCGATATGTGCAAATACAACGAAGCATCACAACATGACTCTATGACACAAGTACTTTATTTAAGGCTCAGTGAGCCATACATAACATACACAAAGGTACGGGTCTCACGACCCCACATACAAGTCATACAGTCATACAAACCAGCAGCGGAAATAACTTGTCTGGGTACAGACAACTAGTAAAATAAAAGATGCTTGGAAAGCCTAGCTATACTACGTGGTCCTTCACAAGCTCAGGGTCACCACCTGGGTCTTAGCCTACTCGTTGATGTCAACGTCTACATAGAACCCATCAGAAGGGGTTGCAGCGTCTTCTGTAAAAATGTAGATTATAGCAACATGAGTACAAAGGTACTCAGCAAGACTTACATCAGATCCTACATACATGCATAGTATCAAGAAGGGTTGGTGGAGTTATTGCAGCAAGCCAGCTTTGACTCTTGGCTAGACTATCCTACGATACTCCAACTTGAAATAGTTTTGCGCACACGAGTCCACTACTCACCACTTCAATACACTACCGAGGATCCACCTCCGTCTTCCTACGGAAGAGCCATCCTCGGCACTCACACTTAGCTTGAGGCTTTTAATAGTTTCCATTTACTTGTCTATGAACTGTATAGGCAACCAAGTAGTCCTTTACCGCGGACGCGGCTATTCGAATAGATCATGTTAACCCTGCAGGGGGTACTTCTTCATACACGCTCTCACCACTTACCGTCGTTTACACGACATGTACTCGGCATCCTTCAAGCGGAAGCCCAACGTGGGTGTCGGCCACGACCTACCTAATCACCTAAGCCTCCAGTCCAGGTTTATCGCCTATTGATACCAACGCTGTCAGGACCCCGACTCGATGTCACATCGATCTAGCCGGTAACACCTCATATCACTTTGCGGCCTCACGCACGGTATCCCCACGGGTGTCGCCTTACCTTTGCCCGGGACCGTTTGCGCCTTTTGGCTCACGTATATGATAGTGTCGCTAGCATCCATATGATAAGGAGCCCGGGCTGACATGACTAGTCGTAAACCCAAAGTGGCACAGACTTACAGGGACAGGCATCCATGACCCAGCTTCGAACGTGTCGGTCATCAGCAAGTGGGTCCGGGCTGTAGCACTGGGCTAGCAGGACTCCGGTAAACCGGGCTGTAGCGGGCTAACAGGACTCCGGTACTCAATGCGTGACATTTCCCCGAAGGGACAGACACAGGAACGAAGAAGGACACATGTCGGCCAGCCTAAGTGTTCCAGAGCAGTAGCAAGCTACCATGGCTCAGCGGTAACACTAGGAGACATTTCCCGGTAAGAGAGGCTACTAAAGATAAACAACTAGATAGTCAGATCCCACACATACCAAGCATTTCAATCATACACACAATATGCTCGATATGTGCAAATACAACGAAGCATCACAACATGACTCTACGACACAAGTACTTTATTTAAGGCTCAGGGAGCCATACATATCATACACAAAGGTACGGGTCTCACGACCCCACATACAAGTCATACAGTCATACAAACCAGCAGCGGAAATAACTTGTCTGGGTACAGACAACTAGTAAAATAAAAGAGGCTTGGAAAGCCTAGCTATACTACGTGGTCCTTCACAAGCTCAGGGTCACCACCTGGGTCTTTAGCCTACTCATTGATGTCAACGTCTACATAGAACCCATCAGAAGGGGTTGCAGCGTCTTCTGTAAAAATGTAGATTATAGCAACATGAGTACAAAGGTACTCAGCAAGACTTACATCAGATCCTACATACATGCATAGTATCAAGAAGGGTTGGTGGGGTTATTGCAGCAAGCCAGCTTTGACTCTTGGCTAGGCTATCCTACGATACTCCAACTTGAAATGGTTTTGCGCACACGAGTCCACTACTCACCACTTCAATACACTACCGAGGATCCCCCTCCGTCTTCCTACGGAAGAGCCATCCTCGGCACTCACACTTAACTTGAGGCTTTTATCAGTTTCCATTTACTTCTCTATGAACTGTATAGGCAACCAAGTAGTCCTTTACCGCGGACGCGGCTATTCGAATTGATCATGTTAACCCTGCAGGGGTGTACTTCTTCATACACGCTCTCACCACTTACCGTCGTTTACACGACATGTACTCGGCAACCTTCAAGCGGAAGCCCAACGTGGGTGTCGGCCACGACCTACCTAATCACCTAAGCCTCCAGTCCAGGTTTATCGCCTATTCAGGTTCCATCCGCAGGGAGTCCGGCCGAGGTTTCCCATACGGCCCCGAACAATGTGAACAGGGTTCCCGAGATACCTAACGGGTATTCGGTACACCCGGCCACGTACCTACCGCATCACAGCCCACCCCTACGGTCAGCGCTGTCCACGGCCTCCAGTAGGCTACAAACACCAGAAACTACTTGCAACTCCTGGACGGAGAACTAGGGTGAATAAGAAGTCGAGAGGGTCCATTGGTTTCGGGCCCAATGCATGGTAGTAGCTGATTCTTAAATCACACATACAGATCTCAGTGCTTAAGGTCGGTTTCAATGAAACAACCCACCATGTACTCCTACATGGCCTCTCATCGATACCTTTACCAAATCGTGTTCACCACACCACTCTCATTACCGACATAATCATTTCACTCTAGCCCATCACCCAGATGAACCAGACCTGACACGACTCTAAGCATAGCAGGCATAGCAAGGTAGGAACAACACATACATAGGGCTCAATCAACTCCTACACATGCTAGTGGGTTTCATCTAGTTACTGTGGCAATGACAGGTCATGCAGAGGAAATGGGTTCAACTACCGTGGCACACAGTAGTTTGAATCGCGTTGTCTTAATGCAGTAAAAGAGAGCAGGAGCGAGAACATGGGATTGTATCGATATGATCAAATGGTTGGTTGCTTGCCTGATGGTTCGATGCACTGATACGGTTCTTCGTTAGGGTAATCACGGTACTCCTCGGGGGCAGAACCTGTCGCAAAGGACATCGATACACAAGCATCACCAAACAATGTGCAACAATATGATGCATGCATGAAACATGGCAATATGAGTGTGTTGGGCTAATGCAACTGAAACCAGAAGGGTTTGAACAAATTTGAATCATAGATTCAAATTTCAAACTCAAACATGGCCTTTTAAAGTGCTTTTCCTTGTTCTGCTTAAAACATCAATTTAACTTGTTTGATCATGCATGAAAATAGTACAGATGGATAGATTGGATTTTTCTGATCATTTTTCATATATAATTTGTCCAATTTGGAGTTACAGAATAAAAGTTATGAATTTTTGAAGTTTAAATAATATTCTGGAATTTCCTTATTTAATTTAAATCCAGAAATATAATTATTGCGCCAGCATGACGTCAGCATGACGTCAGTGGTCAACTGCGGCTGGCTGAGGTCAAACCTGACGTGTGGGGCCCACATGTCAGTGACAGGGGGGGTTAAACAGGATTAAATTAATCCTAATTAGGGATTAGTGGCGCTGGGGCCCACTGTCAGTGTCAGGGGGGGTTGACTAACAGTAGTTAGCGCTAATCTAACCACCTGGCCGACAGGGCCCACGCGTCAGTGACCCTGGGGGGTCAAACCCCAGGTCGGACAAGTCAAACCCCACCGGCGACATGACGCCGACGAGATCCGAGACGGCGGCGAGAGTGCTTTTTGCCATTCCGGCGACCAAATGGACGGCGGAAGGCATCTACGTGTTGCTGAGGCTGAGCCGCGTCTATTGGTGGTGGTGGTTGGGCTCGGGGTGGACGGAGTTGACAGCGGCGAGCTCGGCTGCGGCGGCCGGAGTTCGGGTGCGGTCGGGATTAGTGTTGCAGGGGGTTTGGGGAGGCGTTGGTGCGTTCTACGTGCTCCTGGTGATGTGTGGAGCACGATGGTGAGCTCGGTTGGGCGCTACGGCGACCGTGGCCACGACGGCGACATCGCCGGCGGCGTGGAGCTCTCGGTCGAGGTGGAGCTAGGGCCTAGAGGTCGGGAGAGACCAGGGAAGAAGGGGGAAACGCTCCGGGGGCTCACCGCGGTTGCAGTGGGCGTCGAAGCGGGCTCGGGGACGCGCCGGAGACGACGAATTTGACGGCGACGGTGG
>NC_057801.1:188393186-188442745 GCF_018294505.1 Triticum aestivum
GCTGGGCCGGCCAGCTGGCTGGGCCGCACAGGTAAGTTTTTCCCCTTTTTTTTCTGTTTCTGTTTTTATTTAATATAACTGCAACTTTGTTGAATTAAATAAAATACCTAGGCAACTCCAAAAATCACCAAACTACTCCTGGTCCATAGTTGGATTATTTCCAACATGAAACATTTTAGTTTGGAGATATTTGAGCATTTAAATATTTTATATTATTTTAAATGCCCAAATTCAAATATTTATGATTTAAATCAAAAACCCTAGGATGGCCTAGGAAAATGTGCACCACTTTTGGCAGAGGTTCTGAACCAAGGCAAAAATGATGGGCATTTTAGAAGGGCATTTCAGGTTCATTGAAAAATTATTTTAGTAATCCTGGTTGGTTTCAGAGGGGACTGGGGGTTCTGTCATCCCCATTTCAAGTTTCTGATGAAAGAGTAAACATGATGCAACACTCTAATGCATGACTAGCTAGGTTGTGACACTTACGTTCCGCAATGTTGGCTAAGGTAGCACTAGGAGAACTACTGCGATTGTGCCCTAGTTAAGCTGGGTTAACACCTCAGTAGAGAAAGCTAAAACTGACCGTCATGATAGTGCGAGAGACCGGTCGCTGTTCGCGAGGTTTTTCGAGTCCCTAACGACTTATGCCGCTTAGAGCGAGGAGCCGGATTTATCTGGCCTAGGCGTGGATAGCGCCCCGAACTCGGTCTTCCGAATACTAGGGGCTTCGCCAAAATTTAAAATTATAGAATTCTATGGCTAAGTGAGAGTGATAAAGCATTATAAGTCCGATGGCCTCGTTCGTTCTGCTGAGCGCCTCCCTAGATGGACCCAAGAATGGGAACAAGAGCGCTCAGGTTTATCCCGAACACCCCAGCACTAAGGCATGGGGGTAGAAGCCGATGACTTGCATCTCTCAGATTTGATAAACGGCCACATAGAAGGTAATATTTTAAATCAACAAGCGTTGCTTAGCACATATGAACAAAGTTTTCAGCGTACAGGATAACAGATGCGAGTCTACTCAAAAATTACATCTTTGGAGCATTCACCCGCTATAAGGTGGGCACCCTTCAGGACGCCCTTATAATACATCTCGGGCGTGCGATACTCCTTGCCCGGCGGTGGCGCGTCCGTCAAAAGCTTCTCAGTGTCCAGCTTGCCCCAGTGTACTTTAGCACGGGCAAGGGCCCGACGGGCACATTCAATATAGACAGAGCGCTTGATGACTTCAATCCATGGACAAGCATCCACCAGCCGCCGCACCAGACCGAAGTAACTCCCAGGCATGGCTTCTAGGCCACAGCCGAACTATGAGGCCCTTCATGGCCTGTTCGGCCACCTTGTGGAGTTCGACCAGCTGCTTCAGCTGGTCGCTCAGGGGGCACCGGATGTCCGGCCTCAGCATATTGAGACCAGAACACCTTTTCCGTTGAGGTCCCCTCCTCGGCTCGGTAGAATGCGGCAGCATCAGACACACTACGGGGCAGATCGGCGAACGCTCCTGGAGAGCTCCGGATTCGGGTAACTAACAGATAATTCACTTTTATATGTTTGCTTTGCATAAAGAATGCCTTACCCGCCGCTATTTTCTTTATTGCCTCGATCTCCTGGAGGGCCTTCTGGGCTTCGGCCTTAGCGGTTTTGGCACTCTCAAGAGCCAAGGTGAGCTCGGACTCTCGAGTCTTCGAGTCACGCTCCAAACTCTCGTGTTTTTCCACGAGAGCCTGGAGCTCTTGCCGCACCTCCGCCACCCGCGCCTCCTGCTTCTCTCGCTCGGTGCGCTCCAAGGCCGCACTGTTTTCGGCCTTGGACACCGCTTCCTTCAGGGTCGCCACCTCGGTCATGGCCCCTGCAACATTCACGTTGGTCCTATCATTATTTGCAACCAGGTATTTCTATATACATTTACATACGGTATTACATACCCTCCTTGTCCTCGAGCTGCTTCTTGGCACGGCCGAGCTCGTTCTCGGACCGCTTGAGGGTCTCTTTCAATGCATTGACCTTCGTAGTCAGTGCGACAGAGGTCAGCAGCGCAGCCTGCATTCCCATATTGACATATTTATGTTAGACTCCTGCATATATCTTTTTAGATCCTCAGCTCGGCTTTTCTTTCCGATCTGTGTAACCCTAGCCCTCTCCGGTGTCTATATAAACCGGAGAAGTTTAGTCCGTAGGACGAACAACAATCATACCATAGGCTAGCTTCTAGGGTTTAGCCTCTCCGATCTCGTGGTAGATCAACTCTTGTACTACCCATATCATCAATATTAATCAAGCAGGAGTAGGGTCTTACCTCCATCGAGAGGGCCCGAACCTAGGTAAAAACATCGTGTCCCTTGTCTCCTGTTACCATCTGCCTAGACGCACAGTTCGGGACCCCCTACCCGAGATCCGCCGGTTTTGACACCGACAACAACCATTATTCTCTGATTTAAATGAATAACTGTCTCGCATTAAACAAGATCCAGATATAATGTTCATGCTCAACCCTGGCACAAAATAACAATTATTCAGGTCTAAAACTAATCCCGAAGGTAGATGTAGAGTTAGCGTGCCGACCGCGATCACATCGACTTTGGAACCATTTTCCGCATGCATCGTCACCTCGTCCTTAGCCAATCTTCCCTGAATCTGTAGCCCTATTTCGAGTTGCAAATATGAGCAACAAAACCAGTATCAAATACCCAGGCACTACTGCGAGCATTAGTTAAGTACACATCAATAACATGTATATCAAATATACCTTTCACTTTGCCATCCTTCTTATCTGCCAAATACTTGGGGTAGTTCCGCTTCTAGTGACCAGTCCCTTTGCAGTAGAAGCACTTAGTTTTAGGCTTAGGTCCAGACTTGGGTTTCTTCTCTTGAGCAGCAACCTTTTTGCTTTTCTTGTTGAAGTTCCCCTTCTTCCCTTTGCCCTTTTTCTTGAAACTAGTGGTCTTATTGACCATCAACACTTGATGCTCCTTTTTGATTTCTACCTCCGCGGCCTTTAGCATCGCGAAGAGCTCGGGAATAGTCTTGTTCATCCCTTGCATATTATAGTTCATCATGAAGCCTTTATAGTTTGGTGGCAGTGATTGAAGAACTTTGTCAATGACACAATCAACTGGAAGATCAACTCCCAGCAGAGTCAAGTGGTTATGGTACCCAGACATTCTGAGTATGTGTTCACTGAAAGAACTATTCTCCTCCATTTTGCAACTGTAGTACTTGTTGAAGACTTCATATCCCTCAACTCGGGCATTTGCTTGAAATATTAACTTCAACTCCAGGAACATCTCATATGCTCCATGACGTTCAAAACGTCTTTGAAGTCCCGATTCTAAGCCGTAGAGCATGGCACACTGAACTATCGAGTAGTCATCAACACGCGTCTGCCAGGCATTCACAATGTCTGCAGTTGCGGGCATGGGCGGTACACCTAACGGTGCTTCCAGGACATAATTCTTTTATGCAGCAATGAGGATAATCCTCAAGTTATGGACCCAGTCCGTGTAGTTGCTGCCATCATCTTTCAACTTAGCTTTCTCTAGGAACGCATTAAAATTCAAAGGAACGGTAGCATGGGCCATTGATCTACAACAACATAGACATGCAAAATACTATCAGGTACTAAGTTCATGATAAATTAAAATTCAATTGATCATATTACTAAAGAACTCCCATTTAGATAGACATCCCTCTAATCATCTAAGTGATCACATGATCCAAATCAACTAAACCACGTCCGATCATCACATGAGATGGAGTAGTTTTCAATGGTGAACATCACTATGTTGATCATATCTACTATATGATTCACGCTCGACCTTTCGGTCTTAGTGTTCCGAGGCCATATCTGCATATGCTAGGCTCGTCAAGTTTAACCCGAGTATTCGGCGTGTGCAAAACTGGCTTGCACCCGTTGTATGTGAATGTACAACTTATCACACCCGATCATCACGTGGTGTCTTGGCACGACGAACTGTAGCAACGATGCATACTCAGGGAGAACACTTGTACCTTGAAATTTAGTAAGGGGTCATCTTATAATGCTACCGCCGTACTAAGCAAAATAAGATGCATAAAGGATAAACATCACTTGCAATCAAAATATGTGACATGATATGGCCATCATCATCTACTTTGTTGTTGCAAGTTTTACGTGGCTGCTACGGGCTTCTATCAAGAACCGTTCTTACCTACTCATCAAAAACACAACGATTTTTTGTCAAGTGTGCTGTTTTAACCTTCAAGGACCGGGCGTAGCCATACTCGATTCAACTAAAGTTGGAGAAACAGACACCCGCCAGCCACCTATGTGCATAAGCACGTCGGTAGAACCGGTCTCATGAACGCACTCATGTAATGTCGGTCTGGGCTGCTTCATCTAACAATACCGCCGAATCAAAGTATGACAAGCTGGTAAGTAGTATGACTATTATCGCCCACAACTCTTTGTGTTCTACTCGTGCATATAACACTTACGCATAGACCTGGCTCTGATACCACTGTTGGGGAACGCGGTAATTTCAAAAAAATCCTACGATCACGCAAGATCTATCTAGGTGATGCATAGGAATGAGAGGGGAGAGTATGTCCACGTACCCTCGTAGACCGAAAGCGGAAGCGTTTCAATAATGCGGTTGATGTAGTTGAAATTCTTCATGATCCAACCGATCAAGTACCAAACATATGTCACCTCCGCGATCTGCACACGTCAGCTCGGTGATGTCCCTTGAACTCTAGATCCAGCTGAGGCCGAGGGAGAGTTCCGTCAACATGATAGCGTGGTGATAGTGATGATGAAGTTACCGGCGCAGGGCTTCGCCTAAGCACTACGACGATATGACCAAGGTGTATATCTGTGGAGGGGGGCACCGCACACGGCTAAAAGATCAACTTGTGTGTCCTTGGGGTGCTCCCCTCCCCCGTATATAAAGGAGGGAGGGAGGAGGCGGGCGGCCTAGGGGGCGCGCCAAGCATAGGGAGTCCTACTAGGACTCCCAAGTCCTAGTAGGATTCCCTTTCCTATTCGGAGTAGGAGAGAAGGAAAGAGAGGGAGAGGGAGAAGGAAAGAGGGGCTGCGCCCCCACCCCTTGTCCAATTAGGTTTGGGCAGGGGGGAGGCGTGCGCCACCTCTTGGCCCTTCTCCCATCTCTCCACTAAAGCCAATAAGGCCCATTACTTCTCCTCGTGAATTCCCGTAACTCCCCGGTACTCCAAAAAATATCCAAATCACTCAGAACATTTCCGATGTCTGAATACAACCATCCAATATATCAATCTTTACGTCTCGACCATTTCGAGACTCCTCGTCATGTCCGTGATCTTATCTGGGACTCCGAACAAACTTCGGTCATCAAATCACATAACTCATAATATAAATCGTCATCGAACGTTAAGCGTGCAGACCCTACGGGTTCGAGAACTATGTAGACATGACCAAGACACATCTCCGGTAAATAACTAATAGCGGAACCTGGATGCTCATATTGGCTCCTACATATTCTATGAAGATCTTTATCGATCAAACCGCATAACAACATACGTTGTTTCCTTTGTCATCGGTATGTTAGTTGCCCAAGATTCAATCGTCGGTATCATCATACCTAGTTCAATCTTGTTATTGGCAAGTCTCTTTACTCCTTCTATAATACTTCATCCTGCAACTAACTCATTATTCACAATGCTTGCAAGGCTTATAGTGATGAGTATTACCGAGAGGGCCCAAAGATACCTCTCCGAAACACAGAGTGACAAATCCTAATCTCAATCTATGCCAACCCAACAAACGCCTTCGGAGACACCTGTAGAGCACCTTTATAATCACCCATTTACATTGTGACGTTTCGTAGCACACAAAGTGTTCCTCCGGTATTCGGGAGTTGCATAATCTCATAGTTTGAGGAACATGTATAAGTCACGAAGAGAGCAGTAGCAATGAAACTGTAATGATCATAATGCTAAGCTAACGGATGGGTCATGTCCATCACATCATTCTCCTAATGATGTGATCTCGTTCATCAAATGATAACACATGTCTATGGTTAGGAAACATAACCATCTTTGATTAATGAGCTAGTCAAGTAGAGGCATACTAGGGACACTATGTTGTGTCTATGTATTCACACATGTACTTAGTTTCCGATTAATACAATTCTAGCATGAATAATAAACATTTATCATGAAATAAGGAAATAAATAATAACTTTATTATTGCCTCTAGGGCACATTTCCTTCACTCAGAACACTAGAGATCAAAAGATCGAATGTGAATCATATAGTAGATAGGATCAACATAGAGATGTTCACCATTGATGACTACCCCATCTCACGTGATGATCGGACATGGGTTAGTTGATTTGGATCATGTATCACTTAGATGACTTGAGGGATGTCAGTTTAGGTGGGAATTCTTAAGTAATTTGATTAATTGAACTTAATTTATATGAACTTAGTCCTGATAGTATTTGCATATCTATGTTGTAGATCAATGGCCCATGCTACCGTTCCCTTGAATTTTAATCCGTTCCTAGAGAAAGCTAAGTTGAAAGATGATGGTGGCAACTACATGGACTAGCTCCATATCCTCATTGCTGCATAGAAGAATTATGTCCTTGATGCACCGCTAGGTGAAAGGCCTACTGCAGGAGTAGATGCTCATGTTTTGAACGTCTGGCAAGCTCGATCTGATGACTACTCTATAGTTCAGTATGCCATGCTTTACGGCTTAGAACCGGGACTTCAAAGACGTTTTGAATGTTGATGTCTACTATGCAACTTTATTCTTGTAGACTCGTGTTGGGCCTCCAAGCGCAGAGTTTTGTAGGACAGTAGCAATTTTCCCTCAAGTGGATGACCTAACATTTAGCAATCCATGGGAGGCTTAGGATGAAGATAGTCTCTCTCAAGCAACCCTGCAATCAAATGCAAGAAATCTCTTGTGTCCCCAACACACCCAATACAATGGCAAATTGTATAGGTGCACTAGTTCGGCGAAGAGATGGTGATAAAAGTGTATTATGGATAGTAGATATGAGTTTTTGTAGTGCGAACAATAAAAAACACCAAGGTAGTAAATAGTAAAACAGAGCACAAACGGTATTGCAATGATGGAAAATGAGTCCTAGGGTGCATACTTTCACTAGTGAAATCTCTCAACAATCCTAACATAGTTGGATCATATGATTATCCCTCAAAGTGCAATAATGAATCACTCCTGAGTTCCTATTACCGGAGAAAAAAAGATAGAAATTATTTGTAGGGTACGAAACCACCTCAAAGTTGTTCTTTCCGATCAATCTATCCTAGAGTTTGTACTAAAATGACAGGAAGCTATTCTTTTTGATCGATCTAATCAAGAGTTCGTACTAAAATAACACCATATGATACATATCAACCAACTCTAATGTCACCTAGATACCCCAATGTCACTGCGAGTAACCGTGAGTTAATTGTATGATATGTATCACACAATTTCAGGTTCATAATACTCAATCCGCACAAAGAACTTCAAGGGGACCCCAAAGTTTCTATCAGAGAAAAGATAATAAAAACGTGCATCAACCCCTTTGCATAGATTACCCCAATATCGCGGGAATCCGCAAGTTGAGTGCCATAACATATATAAAGTGAATCAAAATAATACCCCATTGTCACCACGGGTATTCATATGCAAGGCACATATCATGTGTTCTCAGATCTGAACATTCAATCCAACAAGACAAAACTTCAAAGGGTAAAGATTCAATTCATCACAACAAGAGTAGAGAGGGGAGAAACATGATATGATCAATCTATGTTAACAAAGCTCATGATACATCAAGATCGTGACATCTCAAGATCGTGAGAGAGAGATTAAACACATAGCTACCGGTACAAACCCTCAGCCCCGAGGGTGGACTACTCCCTCCTCATCGTGGTGGCCTCCGAGATGATGAAGATGGCCACCGATGATGATTCCCACCTTCGACAGGGTGCTGGAACGGGGTGTCGATTGGGTTTCGGTGGCTACAGAGGCTTGCAGCGGTGGAACTTCCGATCTAGGGTCTTCGTGAGGATTTTTGGAATATTTGGTAATTTATAGGGCGAAGAGGGGGTGCGGGAGGCCACCGAGGTGGGCACAACCCACCGGGGCGCGCTTGGGGGCTCAGGCGCGCCCTGGTGAGTTGTGGCCCCCTCGGGGCACCCCCAGGTGCTGATCTTGCCCATTGGTGGTCTTTTGGTCCATACAAAATCCACAAAAAGTTTCGCGGTGTTTTGAGAACTTTGATTTCTGCACAAAAAAATAGCACCATGGCAGTTATGCTAAAAACAACGTCAGTCCGGGTTAGTTCCATGAAAATCATACCAAAACCATATTAACATGGCATGAATACTTCATAAATTATAGATACGTTGGAGACGTATCAACATCTCGAAGCTTAATTCCTACTCGTCCTCGAGTAGGTAAATGATAAAAGAAATAATTTATGAAGTGTGAATGCTAGCAAAGTGCACAAGTTTGATCAATGACAATTTCAATCACTTTTCCTAGCATCATAACAACAATTCTTTCTTATAAAACTTCTCATGTTATAGTAGCAACCAATTCACATGTTAAGGTTCAAACAATGGATTCTCTTGAAACTCAACAACCTATGTTCTCAACCACCAAGCAATTGTAATTCAACTTATTCAACAGAGTCTAAGTAAGAGCTCCACATACTCAACCATCATATAGTCTTCTATGATTGCTAACACTCACCGCATACACATGAGCAAAATGTTTCAACCAGACACATAGAAAGATAGGGGCTTATAATCTCACCTCCCAATGTATTCACCTCAAGGGTGATGTCAACAAAAATAACTCATGCTACCCATATCCAACTGGATATATGTGCCTAGATCTTTCCTCACCACATGATGCTTGCCAAAGGAGAAAAATAAAAAGGAATAGAGAGAAGAACTTTGACTCTTGCATGAAAGTAAATGCATAAAAGTAAAAGATAGGCCCTTCGCAGAGGGAGGCAGAGGTTGCCATGCGCTTATTTGTTTGTATGCTCAACCCCTTGGTGCAAAAGAATGTCACGTTATATTGCCCCTTGTGATAGCATCCTTTATTATGCAGTCTGTCGCTTTTATTCTTTGCCATCAGAAGTTCGTACAACGCTCAATTTTCTCTTACACTAAATGAACTAACACTTTTTTGAAGCAATTTTTATTGCCTTATTACACCGATGACAACTTACTTGAAGGATCTTACTCAATCCTTAGGTAGGTATGGTGGACTCTTGAAAAAAGATTTGGGTTTAAGGTTTTTTTGGATCCACAAGTAGTATCTCTACTTGGTGCGGAATTTTTGGCTAGCAAAGATGGGGGGCAAGCACCACATGTTGAAGGATCTATGACAATATAACTTCTATGTGAATATGAACAAACATAAATCATTACCTGTCTTCCTTGTCCAGCGTCAACAATTTTGGCTTATAATATTTTGATGGGGGCTCACAATCACCAAACATTTCCAAGATAGTGTATTTGCATGTGAAAGTTCTCTTCCTTCAACTAATCATTCGTGAATTGCTTGTATGACCAATATTGTGATTGTCAAGCCTCAAAAGTTTTCACTTTCTAAACCCAATGTGAAGCTATCACTAGGCATGATATGATTTTATAATTTCAACTTCATGATATTCAATTCATTCAACAATTTACTCATAGGATATAAGTGAAGCATAAGAGTAAATGACAAACTACTCCAAAAAGGATATAAGTGAAGATCAAGCAAGTAGTCATGTAAATGGGTAGCTATTTGAGGACTCTCTTTTATTTAAAACTTTTAGATCTAAATATTTTATTAAAACAGCAAGCAAAACAAAACAAAATGACATTCCAAGGAAAGCACACATTATGTGAAGAAGCAAAAACTTAGGCTCAACCGATACTAATCGATAATTGTTGAAGAAGAAAGGTGGGATGCCTACAGGGGCATCCCCAAGCTTAGATGCTTGAGACTTATTGAAATATAAATTTGGGATGCCTTGGGCATCCCCAAGATTGAGCTTTTATGTCTCCTTAATTCCTCTCATATCACGGTTTCCCTATATCTCAAAAACTTCATCCACACAAAACTCAACAAGAACTCGTGAGATAAGTTAGTATAAACCAATGCAAAAACCTTATCATTCTTTACTGTAGCAAACCAAAAAAATTATTATTCAACATTGTATACTAAATGCCTCTGAATATTTAATACTCCTATCCTCAAATAGAATCATTAAACAAGCAAACATATGCAAACAATGCAAACATAACAACAATCTGCCAAAACAGTACAGTCTGTAAAGAATGCAGGAGTATCAATACTTCTTAAACTGAAAAGATTATGAAAATCTACCACCCTGTAGAAAATTTATCATAGCTTATTTTGCAAAAAATTCAACCTTTTATCACATTCTGACATTTCTAGGGAATTTTTGCAACAGCGGTGAACTTTCTGTTTTCAAATAGCAACATGTATACTTGCAAAATAAGCATGGCAAAGGCTATCATTGCCACATTTATTGAAATAAAAGATGCAAAACATTATTCTAACTAACAGCAAGAAAATCCTAACAAAATAAATTGACGCTCCAGGCAAAACACATATCATGTGAAGAATGAAAACATAGCTCCAAGTGAGGTTACCGATAATGTTGGAGACGAAAGAGGGGATGCATTCTGGGGCATACCCAAGCTTAGTTGCTTAGATCTTCCTTGAATATTACCTTGAGGTGCCTTGGTAATCCCCAAGCTTAGGATCTTGTCACTCATTATTCTCCTCATATCGACATCTAGTCCAAAACTTGAAAACTTCAATCACACAAAACTTAACGAAACTTCGTGAGATAGGTTAGTATGATAAAGAGCAAACCATTTTACTTTAGTACTATCAAATACAAGATTCATAATTGTTTCCACACAATGACTACTGTATCATATCATTTCCACAATTTATATTGAGCAATATAAGTCATAGAAACAAGGAAACAAGCAAACTATGCATTGAAAATAGAATCTGACAAAAGCAGAACAGTCTGTAGTAATCTGTACTCAAACTATACTACTACTACTCCAACAATTATGAAAAACTGAGGAACACGTGAGAAATTTGTATATTAATCTTATGCAAAAATAATCAATTCAAAATCACTCTTATGTTAAAAATGTGAGTTATTTTCGTGAGCGCAAAAGTTTTTGTTTTTCAGCAAGATCGAATCAACTATCACCCAACATGATCCCAAAGGCTTTACTTGGCACTTTATTGAAACAAAAACAACAAAACATGATTACTACAGTATCATAATCATGTGAACACACAAAAAAAGTAGATAAAAGTGTTGGGTTGTCTCCTAACAAGCGATTTTCTTTAATGCCTTTTAGCTAGGCATGATAAGTTCAATGATGCTCGCATAAAAGATAAAGATTGAAACATAACAAGAGCATCATGAATCATAAGTTCCTCTTTCATAATAATTTTCACTAGACTCATGAATATATTTATCCATATAACCATCACATAAAGCATTCTTTTCATGATCCAAAAGCATAGGAAGATTATTACTCTTTATTGCATACATGTCATCATAATAATCATCATAAGTAGCAACTTTGTTCTCATCATAGTCAATCGAAACCTCTTCCAAAATAGTGGATGTATCACTAAATAAAGTCATGACCTCTCCAAATCCACTTTCATCAATATTCTAATAAGATTCAACACCCTCCAAAATAGTGGGATCACTACTACCTAGAGTTGACACTCTTCCAAACCCACTTTCATCATTGTAATCATCATAAATAGGAAGCGTATCATCATAATTTTCTTATCGAAAGTAGAAGGAATCAAAGGATCATATTCATTATGCAAAGCATCCCAAGCTTAGGACAAGCATTATTTTCAGAAAATAAATCTTCAAACATTTCATACTCATCAAACATAGCATCCCCAAGCTTGTGGTTTTGCATACCATTATAATCATTCTTATCAATAGCATGTATGGAACCAATAGTATAGCAAACATTATTATCCTATTCTTCCAAGCAAGTGCCAAAAAGATTTCCAAGATCATAAAAGACATCATTGTCTTCCCAAGCATAACCACTACAACAAGTAGTAGGCATCACAAAAACATATCCTCCATCAACATATTTCATTCACTTTCATGAGGCAATGGAGATAGGAGCAATGTTACTTGGGATATTTACCTTTTTACCTCTACTTTTTCTTCTTTTCTTTTTCTTCTTCACCACCTCACGTGTGGGTTTAATCAATTTTTTCGAGCTACTTGTTGAAGAGATTGATTGAATAGGAGGCTCTTCCTCGTTACTTGATTCATCATAAGAAACACTAGGAGGGTATTGGAAATATTTTCCCTTTCATTAGTACTCTCTCCATACTCTATTTGTTTTCTTGTCATTAGATAGTTGGAAATACAAGGATTCTCAATGCAATTTTCTGCACAAAACATATAAATTTCCTCTAGATCAAAATCAAGAAATCTATTGAGATTAAATTTTGGAATACCCTTAGTTATATGCTTCATTTCTTCATACCCCAAAAGAAGACTAAGCTCTTTATGACGCTCAAGGGTAATCAAGTTATCACATTTTTTGGACACAATTTGATCATGAAACAAATAGCATTGGAGATTTAAATGACCATGTTCATTGCAAAGTTCACAAGGATGGCAAGAAATATTAAATCTTTCAGCACAATCATCTAGCCTCTCTTGCAACTTTTTTGTTTCTAAATATTTATGCTTCTTACAAAATCTATCTTCCCTTTTTGGTGTGCTTTTGCACTCCCAATTCACTCTACAAAAATTGGCATTCTTATAGGAGACATCATTATCATGGCTAGTGCAATCATCATTAGCATTTTGGATATTCAAAGAATTCATACTAACAACATTGCAATCATGCTCATCATTCAAATAATGTGTGCCAAACATTTTATTGACTTCTTCTTCTAACAATTGAGCACAATTTTCTGAACCATCACTTTCAAGAAAGACATTATAAAGATGATCAATAATATGATGCAACCTTAATTCCATTTTTTGTAGTTTTCTTTTATAAACCAAACTAGTGATAAAACAAGAAACTAAAAGATTCGATTGCAAGATCTAAAGATATACCTTCAAGCACTCACCTCCCCGGCAACAGCGCCACAAAAGAGCTTGATGTCTACTATGCAACTTTATTCTTGAAGACTCGTGTTGGGCCTCCTAGGCCTCCAAGCACAGAGTTTTGTAGGACAGTAGCAATTTTCACTCAAGTGGATGACCTATGGTTTATCAATCCGTGGGAGGCGTAGGATGAAGACAGTCTCTCTCAAGCAACCCTGCAATCAAATACAAGAAATCTCTTGTGTCCCCAACATACCCAATACAATGGCAAATTGTATAGGTGCATTAGTTCGGCGAAGAGATGGTGATAAAAGTATAGTATGGATAGTAGATATGAGTTTTTGTAGTGCGAACAATAAAAAAAAAGCAAGGTAGTAAATAGTAAAACAGAGCACAAAGGGTATTGCAATGATGGAAAGTGAGGCCTAGGATGCATACTTTCAGTAGTGCAATCTCTCAACAATGCTAACATAGTTGGATCATATGATTATCCCTCAAAGTGCAATAAAGAATCACTCCCGAGTTCCTATTAGCGGAGAACAAAAGATAGAAATTATTTGTAGGGTACCAAACCACCTCAAAGCTATTATTTTCGATCAATCTACCCTAGAGTTTGTACTAAAATAACAGCAAGCTATTCTTTCCGATCGATCTAATCAAGAGTTCGTACTAAAATAACACTATTTGATACATATCAACCAACTCTAATATCACCTAGATACCCCAAAGTCACAGCGAGTACCCGTGAGTTAATTATATGATATGTATCAAATAATTTCAGATTCATAATACTCAATCCACACAAAGAACTACAAGGGGACCCCAAAGTTTCTAATGGAGAAAAGATAATAAAAACGTGCACCAACCCCTATGCATAGATTACCCCAATATCGCGGGAATCCGTAAGTTGAGTGCCATAACATATATCAAGTGAATCAAAATAATACCCCATTGTCACCACTGGTATTCATATGCAAGACATATATCATGTGTTCTCAGATCTGAACATTCAATCCGACAAGACAAAACTTCAAAGGGTAAAGAGTCAATTCATCACAACAAGAGTAGAGAGGGGAGAAACATCATATGATCCATCTATGTTAACAAAACTCGTGATACATCAAGATCGTGACATCTCATGATTGCGCGCGAGCGAGCGAGCGAGCGAGCGAGCGAGCGAGAGAGAGAGAGAAAGAGAGAGAGAGAGAGATTAAATACATAGCTACCAGTACAAACCCTCAGCCCCGAGGGTGTACTACTCCCTCATCGTGGTGGCCGTCGGGATGATGAAGATGGCCACCGGTGATGATTCCCCCCTCCAGCAGGGTGCCGGAACGGGGTCCCGAGTGGTTTTCGGTGGCTCCAGAGGCTTGCGGCGGCGGAACTTCTGATCTAGGGTCTCCGCGAGGTTTATTCAATATTTGGGGATTTATAGGGTGAAGAGGGGGTGTAGGAGGCCACCGAGGTGGGCACAACCCACCGGGGTGTGCCTGGGGGCCCAGGGGCGCCCTGGTGGGTTGTGCCCCCCTCAGGCACTCCCAAGGTGCTGCTCTGGCCCATTGGTGGTCTTTTGGTCCATAAAAATCCGCAAAAAGTTTCGTGGTGTTTGGAGAACCTTGATTTCTGCACAAACAAACAACACCACGGTAGTTCTGCTAAAAGTAACGTCATTCCGGGTTAGTTCCATGCAAATCATACCAAAACCTTATAAATTTATTGTAAACATGGCATGAATACTTCATAAATTATAGATTCATTGGAGACGTATCAAACATCATGGAGCACATGAGATGTTTCCAAGAGTTGAAGTTAATATTTCAAGCAAATGCCCGAGTTTAGAGATATGAAGTCTCCAATAAGTTCTATAGTTGCAAGATGGAGGAGAACAGTTCTATCAGTGAACATATTCTCAAAATGTCTGGGTATTATAATCACTTAACTCAGCTGGGAATTGATCTTCCAGTTGATTGTGTCATTGACAGAGTTCTTCAATCACTGCCACCATACTACAAAGGCTCTATGGTGAACTATAATATGCAAGGGATGGACAAAACAATTCCCGAGCTCTTCGCAATGCTTAAAGCCGCGGAGGTAGAAATGAAGAAGGAGCATCAAGTGTTGATGGTTAACAAAACCACTAGTTTCAAGAAAAGGGGCAAGGGGAAGAAAGGGAACTTCAAGAAGAATGGCAAGCAAGTTGCCACTCCCGGGAAGGAACCCAAAGTTGCACCCAAGCCTGAAACTGAGTGCTTCTACTGCAAAGGGACTAGTCACTAGAAGCGGAACTGCCCCAAGTATTTGGCTGATAAGAAGGATGGCAAAGTGAACAAAGGTATATTTGATATATCTATTATTGATGTGTACCTTACCATGGTCGTAGTAGCGCCTGGGTATTTGATACTGGTTCTGTTGCTCATATTTGTAACTTGAAACAGGAGCTATAGATTAAACGAAGATTGGCTAAGGACGAGGTGACAATGCGTGTCGGGAATTGTTCCAAGGTCGATATGATCACCGTCGGCACTCTACCTCTACATCTAACTTCGGGATTAGTTTTAGACCTGAATATTTGTTATTTGGTGCCAGCGTTGAGCATGAACATTATATCTAGATCTTGTTTATGTGAGATGGTTATTCATTAAAATCAGAGAATAATGGTTGTTCTATTTATATGAATAATATATTTTATGGTCATGCACCCTTGAAGAGTGGTCTATTTGTGTTGAATCTCGATTGTAGTGATACACATATTCATAATATTGATGCCAAAAGATGCAAAGTTGATAATGATAGTGCAACATATTTGTGGCACTGCCGTTTAGGTCATATTGGTGTAAAGCGCATGAAGAAACTCCATGCAGATGGGCTTTTGGAATCACTCGATTATGAATCATTTGATACTTGTGAACCATGCCTCATGGGCAAGATAACTAAAACTCCGTTCTCTGGAACAATGGAGCGAGCCAATGACTTATTGGAAATAATACATACCGATGTATGTGGTCCGATGAGTGTTGAGGCACGCAACAGGTATCGTTATTTCTGGCTTTCAGGGATGATTTGAGTAGATATGGGTTTATCTACTTAATGAAATACAAGTTTGAAACATTTGAAAAGTTCAAAGAATTTCAGAGTGAAGTGGAGAATCATCATAAAAGAAAAATAAAGTTTCTACGATCTGATCGCGGAGGCGAATATTTGAGTTACGAGTTTGGCCTTCATTTAAAACAATGTGGAATAGTTTCACAACTCACGCCACCTAGAACACCACAGCATAATGGTGTGTCCGAACGTCGTAACCATACTTTATGAGGTATGGTGCGATCTATGATGTCTCTTAACTATTTACCACTATCATTTTGGGGTTATGCATTAGAGACAACTGCATTCACGTTAAATAGGGCACCGTCTAAATCCATTGAGACGACACCGTATGAACTATGGTTTGGCAAGAAACCTAAGCTGTCGTTTCTTAAAATTTGGGGTTGTGACACTTATGTCAAAAGGCTTTATCCTGATAAGCTCGAGCCAAATCAGAGAAGTGTGTCTTCATAGGATACCCTAAGGAAACAATTGGGTACACCTTCTACCACAGATCCGAAGGCAAGATATTTGTTGCCAAGAATGGAACCTTTCTAGAGAAGGAGTTTCTCTCGAAATAAGTGAGTAGGAGGAAAGTAGAACTTGATGAGGTAATTGTACCTTCTCTCAATTTGGAAAGTAGCACATCAGATAAATTTGTTCCCGTGATGCCTACACCAACTGGAGAGGAAGTTAATGATGATGATCATGAAACTTCATATCAAGTTTTCACTAGACCTCGTAGGTCGAACAAAGCACGTTCTGCACCAGAGTGGTATGGTAATCCTGTCCTGGAAGTCATGTTACTAGACCATGGTGAACTAAATTATGAAGAAGCTATGATGAGCCCAGATTCCGGCAAATGGCTTGAGGCCATGAAATCTAAGATAGGATCCATGTATGAGAACAAAGTATGGACTTTGGTGGACTTGCCCAATGATCGGGAAGCCATAGAGAATAAATGGATCTTCAAGATGAAGACTAACGTTGATGGTAATGTTACTGTCTACAAAGCTCGACTTGTTGCAAAAGGTTTTCGACAAGTTCAAGGGGTTGACTACGATGAGATCTTCTCACCCGTAGCAATGCTTAAGTCCGTTTGAATCATGTTAGCAATTGCCACACTTTATGATTATGAAATCTGGCAAATGGACGTCAAATCTGCATTCCTCAATGGATTTCTTAAAGAAGAGTTGTATATGATGAAACCAGAAGGTTTTGTCCATCCTAAAGGTGCTAACAAAGTGCGCAAGCTACAGTGATCCATCTATGGACTGGTGCAAGCATCTCAGAGTTGGGATATATGCTTTGATGAGGTGATCAAAGCATATGGTTTTATACAGGCTTTCGGTGAAGCCTATATTTACAAGAAGGTGAGTGGGAGCTCTGTAGCATTTCTGATATTATATGTAGATGACATATTGTTGATTGGAAATGATATAGAATTTCTAGATAGCATAAAAGGATACTTGAATAAGAGTTTTTCAATGAAAGACCTCGGTGAAGTTTCTTATATATTTGGCATCAAGATCTATAGAGATAGATCAAGACGCTTAATAGGACTTTCACAAAGCACATACCTTGAATTTTTGTGAAGAAGTTCAAAATGGATCAGTCAAAGAAAGGGTTATTGCCTGTGTTACAAGGTGTGAAGTTGAGTCAGACTCAAAGCTCGACCACTTCAGAAGATAGAGAGAAAATGAAAGTCATTCCCTACGCATCAGCCATAGGTTCTATCATGTATGATATGCTGTGTACCAGAACTGATGTGTGCCTTGCCATAAGTCCGGTAGGGAGGTACCAAAGTAATCCAGGAGTGGATCACTAGACAATGGTCAAGAACATCATGAAGTACCTAAAAAGGACCAAGAATATGTTTATGGATTATGGAGGTGATAAAGAGCTCATCATATATGGTTACGTCGATGCTAGCTTTGACACTGATCCGGTTGACTCTAAGTCACAAACCGAATATGTATTTGTATTGAATGGTGGAGCTGTCAATTGGTGTCGTTCCAAGCAGAGCATCGTGGAGTGATCTACGTGTGGAGCGGAGTACATAGCTGCTTCGGAAGCAGCAAATGAAGGAGTCTGGATGAAGGAGTCATATCCGATCTGGGTGTAATACCTGTAGTGCATCGGGTCCAATGAAAATATTTTGTGACAACACTGGAGCAATTGCCTTGGAGAAGGAATCCAGGTTTCACAAAATAACCAAACACATCAAGAGACGCTTCAACTCCATTCGTGAATAAGTCAAGGATGGAGACATAGAAATTTGCAAGATACATATGGATTGGAATGTGGAAGACCCGTTGACTAAGCCTCTCCCGCGAGCAAAACATGATCAGCACCAAGACTCCATGGGTTATTGGTCTGGTTCTTTTGTGGACAAGCAAAAATGGGTTTTTCCAGCAGAGGCCATTTCATTCAAATAGCAGCCTCATGAGGCAGAATCGACTGTTTTGACCCTTTTTCCTAACTTCATCATGATCTGACTCCACTTTGTAAAAATTTCGCGAGCTGACTCTTTTCCTACCACCATCGTCCTTGGCTGTAGGATAACACAGCTTACCGCCGAGGTCAATGACGGTAGCACTTTCCTGCGCCATCGCGTCTGTTAGAAGTGCAGTTGGCCTTGTTTGACCTCCTTGGCGGTAGGCCTTTGTACCGCCATCGTCCTTGGTGGTAGGCGCATTCAGTTAAGAGTAGCTGAGGTTTCTGGCTTGCTAGCTCATAGGATGTTGGACGAATTAAGCCACACAACTCGACCGCTGATGTAGCAATGCTATTGATTGATGTCTTAACTCTTGACGCAAGGTGAGCGTTCATGCAGCCATGCAGGTTGCGCCAGAGACGAGAAGAGTGGTGTGTCTGCTAGCTTTTGCATATGGTTGCCTGCTTTTCTATTACTCTATTTGTAAAGCATGTACCATTTTCGTTCCATAATTCTTGTCAGTGAGTAAGAGGAGGTTGTAATGTAAAAATAAAAAATCTACACGCTACAAAGTTTTGAGGGAGGGACACAGCAACAGCGGTGGTTTGTCTCAAAAAATAAAAAAGCAGTCGCGGCGGTACTCGTAGACTATTAGTGTGAATGATTTCTAGTGTTCCTGTGCTACTGTTTGCACCCTTTTTGATTCGTTTTACATCCTTTCCTTTAATGTAATCTATGCATTGTTCTAAGTTTGAGAACTCTAATGGAGGAAGAATTTCATTTTTTAACTAGTCTTTCTATTCTCCCCTTCGAAATATGGCCCAAGCGACAGTGCCATAATTTCGATGAGTCGTGAGTTCTCTTTCTTTTCTTTTGTTCTTTATCTGACACGGAAATATGTTCATTCACATTGCACACAAAATACACTTCTTCACGTAGTGATAGTAAATATAGCTCATTGTGAAGGGAATCAACACCCACATGAGTATTATTAAACCATATGGCACATTTGCCATGTCCAAAATGACATCCATAATGGTCTTTATCCAAACATGAAACACTAATCAAGTTTCTGTGTAATGAAGAAGCATATAAAACATATGTAAGAAGAAGCTTGAATCCATCAGCTAACTCCATGGAGATGTCACCGACAGCTTCAACTTCTGCTTGAACTCCGTTTGCAACTTCAATGCATCTTTCGCTTATTTGCATAGTCCGCATCGAATGGAATCCCTGTAAAGAATTAGCGACATGAACATTTGCTCATGAGTCAATCCACCAAGTAGATGTCAGAAACTGTGTATACAAGAATTCATTTACGAAGGAAACAATGTTGTTACCTCTCTTTGCCATTATTGACTTTAGCCAAACAAGGCAATCTTTCTTATAGTGCCCAGTCTGCTTACAATGGAGACATGTTTCTTTGTCCACTTGAAAAGACTTTTGCTGATGCTGATATTGCGTGGGAGCTTTTCCATGTGCCTTTGAGGTGGAACCTACTTGGATTCTAATTTTTTATCTTATTATCCTTCACATAGTTCCGAGAACCACCATATGAGGTTCTAAGTCTTTCCTCTTCTTGTGACATTGAAAAATGGGACATTGAAAAGACTATAGCCATGTGTGTGCAAGAAGATGGAAGACTTAGAACCTCATATGGTGGTTCTGTGAACTATGTGAAGAATAATAAGAAAAAGAATTACAATCCAAGCAGCAAAGGTCCCCTTCAAAGCCACATGGAAAAGCTCCCACACAATATCAGCGTCAGCAAAACTCTTTTGCAGTGGACAAAAGATACATGTCTCCATTGTAAGCAGACTGGGCACTACAAGAAAGATTGCCCTGTTTGGCTAAAGTCAATAATGGAAAAGAGAGGTAACAACATTGTTTCCTTCGTAAATGAATCCTTGTATACATAGTTTTCGAAATCTAGTTGGTGGATTGACTCAGGAGCAACTGTTCATGTCACAAATTCGTTACAGGGATTCCATTCGACGCGGGCTACACAAAGAAGCGAAAGATGCATTGAAGTTGCAAACGAAGTTAAAGCAGAAGTTGAAGCTGTCGGCAACATCTCCCTGGAGTTAGCTGATGGATTCAAGCTTCTGCTTACAGATGTTTTATATGTTCCTTCATTACACAAAACCTTGATTAGTGTTTCATGTTTGGATAAAGACCATTATGAATGTCATTTTGGACATGGCAAGTGTGCAATATGGTTTAATAATACTCATGTGGGTGTTGCGTTCCTTCACAATGAGCTTTATTTATTATTACTACGTGAAAAAGTGTATTCTATATGTAACGTGAATAAGCATGTTTCCGCATCGAATAAAGAACAAAAGAAAAGAAAGAGATCTCATGACTCATCAAAATTATGGCACTATCGCTTGGGCCATATTTCGAAGGGGGGAATAGAAAGACTAGTTAAAAATGAATTTCTTCCTCCATTAGAGTTCTCAGACTTAGAACAATGCATAGATTGCATTAAAGGAAAGTATGTAAAACAAATCAAAAAGGGTGCAAACCATAGCATAGGAACATTAGAAATCATTCACACTGACATTTGTGGACCATTTCCTATGAAATGTGTGGATGGCTATGACTTGTTCATAACATTCATAGACGATTACTCCCGATATGGTTATATTTATCCAATCAAAGAAAGATATGAAGCGTTGGTTAAATTTAAGATATTCAAAGCTGAAGTTGAAAATCAACATGATAAAAGAATAAATATAATAAGATTTGACCGTGGGGGGAGTACTACGGCCGGTACACTCCATATGGCCAAGTCCCTAGACCTTTTGCAAAGTTCTTACAAGAGACGGGCATAGTGGCCCAATATTCAATGTCGGGCGAGCCTCAGCAAAATGGAGTAGCTGAAAGGCGTAACCGTACACTTATGGATATGGTGCGCAGCATGATGAGTTACTCCACATTGCCATTGGGATTATGATGGAAGCGCTTAAAACTGCCATCTACATTATCAATAGACTATCAAGCAAGTCAGAACCCAAAACACCGTATGAGTTGTGTACAGGAAGAGTGCCCTCCTTACAACACTTAAGGGTGTGGGGGAGCCCAGCTGTGGCCAAAGTGTTTAATCCAAATATTGCAAAGTTATATCCCAAAAGAGTCAGTTGCCACTTCATTGGCTATCCTGATAGATCAAAAGGTTTTTGTTTCTACTGCCCAGAGAGATACACAAATTTGTAGAAACAAGACATGCAGTCTTCTTAGAGGACAAAATGATGAGGGGGGGCATGGTAGCTTGGAAAATTGATCTTGAGGAGAAGAGGGTGCATGCACCTAATCCGATGTTTAGGAGCCATTTTTATCACTATCTGTTGTACCTGAGGTTGCGGTGCAAGCACCTGTTGTAACTCCACCCATGACAACTATGGGAGAAGATTCGGAACCTGTCCGTCAGGAGCCGACTGAACCGGTTGTTGAGCATGAAGGGGAGGCGCAACAACCATTTTTACAAGATGTGTCGGAAGTGGAGGCACAAAACGTAACAGGGAATGAGGCCCTTAGAAGGTCTAAAAGAACTAAAAGATCAACTATTTCTACTGATTATAAAGTTTATAACACAGAAATAGTTCATATGGAAGGTGATCCCACTTCATATGAAGAAGCCATGAGAAGCCCTCACTCATCCAAGTGGCTGGAGGCAATGGAAGACGAGATGAAATTGATGAGTTCCAAAGATGTTTGGGACTTATTCGTAAAGGAGCCAAAACAGTAGGCTGTAAATGGGTCTACAAAACTAAGTATGACTCTAAAGGGAATGTAGAAAAGTATAAATCATGACTTGTTGCAAAAGGATTTACACAAAGAGAAGGGATAGATTAAAATGAGACATTTTCCCCAGTCTCATGTAAGGATTCCTTCAGAATCATAATGGCATTAGTTGCACATTTTGATTTAGAGTTACATCAAATGGATGTAAAGACGGCATTTCTGAACGGGGATTTAAAAGAAAATGTTTACATGAAACAACCCAAGGGTTTTATCATGGAAGTCAAGGAAGATATGGGATGCCGCCTGAAGAAATCTATTTATGGATTAAGGCAAGCCTCTAGATAATGGTATCTAAAGTTTAATGAGATAATTAAAATATTTGGATTTAAAGAGAATGTTGAGGATAACTGCATTTATGCAAAGTTTAAAAATGGGAAACATATTTTCCTAATCTTGTATGTGGATGATATCTTGCTTGCTAGCAGTGATGTTAGTCTGCTATAAGAAACAAAGAAGTTCTTGTCCTCAAATTTTGATATAACAGATCTTGGTGAAGCATCATATGTTTTGGGCATAGAAATTCACCGAGATAGGAAAAATGGAGTTTTAGGACTATCACAGAAAGCATATTTAGAAAAGGTTCTTAAAAAGTATAATATGCATGCGAGTAAAGCCACACCTACTCCTATAGTCAAGGCTGGCCGTTTTGGGAAATTCCAATGTCCCAAGAACTAGTACAAGATCGATTAAGTGAAAGCAGTACCATATGCTTCGGCTGCTGGAAATTTACAGTATGTACAAGTGTGCGCTCGCCCTGACTTAGCTTATATCACCGGGGTACTCGGTAGATATCAAGAGAATCCAGGCACAAAGCACTGGAAGATGGTAAAGAAAGCATTATGTTATGCGCAAGGCATGAAGGACCACATGCTAACATCCAGGAGATCTAATTCTCTAGAGATAAGAGGGTATTCAGACGCAGATTTTGTGGAAGACAGAGATGATAGAAAATCCACGTCAGGGTACATGTTCGCTCTCGCTGGAGGGGCTATTTCGTGGAGGAGCTCCAAACAGTCAATAGTTGCATCGTCCATGATGTATGTAGAATTTATAGCATGTTATGAGGCCACGGGGTAGACGGTATGGTTAAAGAAATTTATACCCGACTTGGAAGTGGTAGATTGTATTGACAAACCACTGAAGATGTACTGTGACAACCAGCCCGTAGTATTCTATGCTTACAACAACAAGTCGAGTAATGCTGCCAAAACAATAGAGATAAAGTATTATGTTGTGAAAGATAAAATCCAGGATCACACTATAAGTCTCGAGGAATAAGGACAAAGGATATGCTTGCGGATCCGTTTACGAAAGGCTTACCACCCAATGTGTTCAATGAACACTTAGCCGGCATGGGTTTAAGGGAAAGCCTATGTGACACCCCAAAAATTTTGGCCTTGTTTTTTTATGGAATAAAATTTTGCCAGGATTTAAAACTTTGAATTTTTGAGCTCCATTTTGATTTTTAAATCATTTCCTTCCCTATTATGATGAGTTTTTACCAAAGAGAAAACTTTTCAAAAATGTTGTTGGACTTGTTTTAACCTCTCAAGAAGATTATGTTGCTTGATCTTTATTTTCTTGAAAAGGGTTTTTCTAGGTTAAATGGCCTTAATTGAACTACAACCATTTGATAAATTCACTTAAAATTTCCACAGAAATTTGGAGATGTCATGTGATGTTTTTAAATCACTTTTATGCTAAAATATATTTCATTCATGAAATATTTTGAGCCTTACACTATATTTTTCTTCTCTGGTCCAGAGTGCATTTTGCACTACAACCTATTTAAATATTTCTTTAAAACTTCTACCAAAATTAAGGGAGGTCAGTAAAAGCCTATTATCCCACTTTGTGCAAAAACCTATTTGTGTCCTTTGAAAAATTTGAGTGAATCAACCTCATCTTCATTCTGGACCAACTTGATGGTTTGTACAGCAACCATGTTTTTACTTGCTCTTTAACCCTTGTTTATTTCTCCTACTTGTAGTCCCCCATGTTAAACCCTTAAGTCCAGGAGCATGCACCTTTTGGATCATTTTTGGTTCATGAAATAATGTCATTTATTTCCTGTCCAGAATTGAAGTTTTGTAAAACTTGCACTAACAAGTTTCTTCTTTTGTCCAACTAACATCACCACTCTCTCTTTCATCCACAGAGACACTGATCTGGAGATTTTGGCCACTCCAAGAAATGCCTAAGTGCCCTTGGCATTTTGACAAACACCTGGTGTGCATGGCCAGTTTTGACATGTTTTTGTCTTTGCATTGTGACCTTGCACCTCGGATCATACTAGCATGTCCACTAGGATTCCAGTTGCTCCTAACCTGGGTCTGTTATTTGCCAGCCTCAACCGCGACCTCCAGCATGCTCTGGCATTTCGTCGAGCACACTCAGTGCGTGCACTGGACGCGCCCAGAGCGCGCGTATTGCAGCCACGTGGCCGAGCCGACACGCTGGCCCCCACGGCTTTGGCCCGCTCTGCAGAACCTCGCCACGCACTCCCCTTCTCTCAGCTACGCGCCAAGCAGCCCCGCCGCGCCCGACAGGCCAAGCGCTAGCCGCCGCCGCTGCCCGACAGCCCTGCGCCGTGCAGCGCCGCCCAAGCCACCCCGGCTCGCCACCTGGCCCCTGGAGCAGTGCCCTCTCGTCCACTAGCTCTTGCCGTCATCCCCAGCCACGCCACGTTGCCCTGCAAGCTACAGAGAGGAGGTTCGCCGGAGAGCTTATCCGGCCGCCGCGGAACCGACCTCGGCGCGCTATAAATGGACACCACGAGCCCCTTTGAGCACGCACGCAACCTCAAACCACCTCCAGAGGACCCCCATTGGCAGCCAATCGACCCGGGGAGGCCTCCTTCCTCATCTCCGGCAACCACGGCCGCCGCCACTGCCCCGGCCATTTCGGCACCACCGAGGCCTCTCCCTCTCCGTTCTCTCCACCAAGAACATCCTCATCCTCCCGTGAGCCTTTTCCCCTAATTGATTTTGATCGGGAGCCAACGCCGCCACAAAGTCACTTTGTCACCGAAGCTTCCTCCGCCGCGGAGCTCGCCGCCGGCAGCTCACTCCGTCCCCGCCGACCCAACGACTACCGGGAGGACCGCCCCAACCTTGCGGATCCATCCCCACCCTCGGCGGCCCGCGAGGAGCAGCCAAACGCCGGCGACGATCGCCGGAGCCCCGCTCCGCTCGGGCAGAGGAGGGAGACGACGCGCGGCGACTGGTCAAACCTGACCAGTGGGCCCCTTGGACCCACTGTCAGTGACCCTGCGCCTATCCACGTCGGTTAAGTGAAGGCGTATTTTCCCCAGTACGCTTTCCCCGCTCCGAAAACGTACTCTCTTCCGAAACGTTTTCTTTTTTGTTTTATTTTAAAAACAGATTTGACCAAATCTTTGACTGGCTCTAACTTTTTAAATATAAGTCCAAATGAGTTGATTCTTTTTCCTACCTTCCTCAAATTTGATCTAGTTTATTTTAAGATTTATTTGAAAAAAATTTCAAACAACTTTTTGGTTCTGTTTTTGAAATGTGTGTTAATTCAAATATATTTTTAAATAGGATTTTGGGAGAGAGAAGAAACTTTCAAAAGTTTTGGAGTGCACCCTGCCTTTCCACACATTGAAGGCAAGCATTCTGAACCCCGGCATAATATTTTGGTGTGATCGTTGATACCTTTATAACACCACCGCATTTCGAAGGACTTGTTATTTCATGTGATATGATCATATGCATGGGTGCATGTTGTTGATTTCCATGCTGTTGGAAATGGACACACTTGTGATGATAATCACCCTCTTATGCCTTGCATGCATACCGGCAGGAACCCGGGAAAACCTCTGCCTTGGGTAGGCTTGAGTTTGTCGCCGGTCTCCGTCGGGACGGTTATGTCTGGTATGGCATGGTAAGGTGATATGAGAGGTGACTCTGTTGGATGAGAATATATTTGTCATGCTAATCATGCAGGGAATACTTGAACCTCTTGAGTCGACCATAGATCGAGTCTTGTTCCAGTAACCCCCATACTTGTTTCGTACTACCACTCGTCTCTACAGCAAGTAGAGTACGGTTCAGTAAGTTGTCAACCTCTTTCCAGCACACACCGTACAGAGAGGCCATGGTGGAAGATATCGGTTGTAGCTGGTAAGCAGGCCACCTGGTCCGGGGACATGGGTGTTTCCGGTTGGGACCGAGAGGGGAGGCCACCCCTTAGAGCGCGCGATATAAATTTGATCCCAGGCTACGCGAGGTTGTAGCCTCCCCACTTAGAGTTTGCTTAACAGGTGTCGTGGGTGATTCCAGACACATGTGAGATAAGCTGGTGTGTGCAAGTTAGGTGTGTTTTCAACAAAAAGACCGTATACGGAATTAGTCCCGATGGACTAAAGAAATCCGTTACTCGTGGGTAAAGAGTACACCCTCTGCAGAGGTTAAACCTATTCAAATAGCCGTGTCCATGGTTAAGGATTACAGTCTGGGATGGGTCAGGTGTCGGTCTTAGCGTCGGTCTTCGGAGGTGAAACTGTTAATCCAGAAATGGAATTACTACTTGTGACTTGTGATAACTATGATTATTATTATTGTTGACTAACCCATGATATTATTGTTATTATCGTGTATCTCTGGGATGGTTCTACCTCCGGGATATTCACTATGATTGTTTCTTTTAAAGCCCTTTATGTGGCGTCGCTCAGACGCCCGACTGTGGCATTTCTTTTAAAGCCCTTTATGTGGCGTCGCCCAGACGCCCGACTGTGGCATTTCTTTTAAAGCCCTTTATGTGGCGTCGCTCAGACGCCCGAGTGTGGCATTTCTTTTAAAGTCCTTTATGTGGCGTCACCCAGACGCCCGACTGTGGCATTTCTTTTAAAGCCCTTTATGTGGCGTCGCTCAGACGGCCGACTGTGGCATTTCTTTTAAAGCCCTTTATGTGGCGTCGCTCAGACGCCCGACTGTGGCATTTCTTTTAAAGCCCTTTATGTGGCGTCGCTCAGACGCCCGACTGTGGCATTGCTTGTTATTTATTTCATAAATTTTTTATACTACCATGTTATTGCAATTTATTAAATAACTTGCTTGCACGCATCCGAGATTTATTTATCTTTTGTGACTGACGTCATGAGCATAAAATACTTTTCAGCACATCATTGTTATATTATACCTGTGTTCATAATGTTTGCGAGTACATTCAAAGTACTCACTGGCTTGTCCCTGGCTATTGTCTTGGCCAGATTTTTCTTGCTCGGAGAGGAGCGACGCGATGCCAGCCCCGGAAACCACTCAATGGAGATAGCAGCCTCGCGAAGATAGGAATTTAACCTGGTCAGCTGTTCCCGTGGGGAATGGAGTCCCATAGACACAGATGTTTCACAACCCGCTTCCGCCATCAACCACTAGAAACCATTTGTTGTACCCACAGGCCAGAATGGTCTTGTACTACATATTTTGTATTTTTGCTTGGAGTTTCTGTATCAAGTTGGAGCCTCATCAGCTAACAGTAATCCTGGGGCTGATGAGCATGACGGTCTTTTCTGGAAATTTATTACCCGGAAAACCGGTCGTGACAGACTTGGTATCAGAGCCAGGCTGACCATTGGCTAATCCTATCTTAGCCAGGTAAATAAACTTAGGCAAACCAACCCACCAGACCTTAACCAAACCCCAGCCAAGCTTCTCGTGCAAGATAGCCACACAGTGACCCAACACTTTTGGCAGTCGGTGCCCAACCTATCAACCTAACCTGTCACTCATGTGCCAGTGACCGGCCCCTAAATAATCCTTTCCCGCAAGCGTTCGAAGGAAGATTCCGTCCCCTTTTTCCTATAAAAAGGGTACGCTAGCACCAAACCAGCACAGCACAGTCGCTACCCCAAACCGAGCCACAATGCCTGGACCTATTGTGCACAACGAAACTACAGCAACCAACCTTGGAGGTTTTCTGACCATCCTCGCAAAACTCACCCGTCGTGCCTACGCGTTAGAGGAGCCACCAGAATATGTTGTGTATCAAGGACCCATGAGCGGTGAAGACCGCCAATTCTGGGCCACTGCGCACATTTACGGTAGGAGTCTAGCACCCGAGCGCCCCTACCGGTTCACCGGAAGAACAACTTCCTTCGAGCCACAAGCCATCCAGCTAGCCGCTCGAGAGGCTATAGTTCATCTCAGGCACTTGTTGCCCAGAGTTAACTGTCGCTCGTTCCACTACTACCCCAGATGAGAAGGGTATGGTAGACCACCCCAAGTTGCCAATGGAGATCACGAGACGGACCCCGCATTATTGCACCTAGTGCGCTATGTAAGTGCACTAGAGGCACTGTTCGACCAGATCACTATTGATCTAATCGCAGCTCGTGGAGAGCTGGTTCGTCGAGCCCCGGCGAGAGAAGAAAACGAGCCCAACACCGACAACCCAGTCGTGCTATTTGGACAACCGATCGAGACCCCGAGATCTGCCCCAGCCATCGGCCAAGGTGCTGCGATAACCCCAGAAGTGCTTCGTCGCATATTGGGAGCACACTCCAACGGGGTTGTGGCCGACAATCCCCGCGGTGGTCATTCTCACTACCCCGACCCTGCAGTTCCTCCGCCATCTCCGACTAATCCCGGCAGAGAGACACGTGGAGAAGCCTCGACATCCACCAGGCACGCCCGTTTAGACATAAACGAGGTAGACTAAGCAGTATGAGTAGCACCAAGTTTCAATATATCCTCGCTTTGTAATCATGCGATCGCGTATATTAACGCAGCCTGTCTTTGTGCCTCTGTTTTAATAATAGCCTTGCATATTTGGTCAGCACATAGCCGCATATTTTTCCGGGCACAACTACCAAAACCAACCCGACGACAACCACAGTAACACGTCTCTTTATGAGATATGTGTATCTCTGACACCGACCCGGCCTTTGGAACTAAGCTGGAAATTTTTTTTACCTCTCACCACGGTGAAACGATCCGGCTCCATTGCTATATAAAGGCCACCTTGTGACCTTACCCAGCAACCCTCACTTTGTGCACAACACTCACGCTTTTTCCTGTCATGCCGAACCCCAGCATTCATCTGGGAACCCCAGATGCAACCCCAGGTAGCTTTGTCAAAATATTGTGGGATTTTACCCGCAGTACCATGGGTTCTACCCAGCCACCCCAGTACGAGCTGTTCAAATCGAGGATCACCCCATCCACCTCGGAATATTGGGCAGCAGTACACATTCCTCCTGTAGACCCCAACCAAGATCCAACGGAAGTTTCCTTCGTGGGGAAATCTATGCCAACCCCACACTTGGCCATAGAGGCTGCTGCGAAAGAAGCGATTGCTCGTCTTCGATCCGCAGTACCCTATGCCCGCGAACGAGGATATTATTACTTTCCGAGTCGTGCAGCACCCGAAGAAGTAACATCTTTTCCCGGTGGACGTATTGAGAGAGACCCGGTTCTGGCCAACCTTATCCAGTACATAATTGCTCAAGAGCATTTAAACCAGCGGGTGATGGATTATCTCCAGAGCCTCGCAAATTTAAATCCTCAGATTGCCATCGGCAGACCACTGAGACCCGACACGGAGAGACGCATACATCGACTGGTCAATCCACTGCCTCCAATTGAAGAAGAATGTATTCCTTTACCAGAGACATTTTATCAGGACCCCGCCCAGTTACCATTTTCATTTTAGACGTCACTACTGTATTTGTTCTTTGCAGCATTTATTTATGTGTGTGACTTATGTGTAATACCCTGAGTTTGTACGACGAGTCAATTATTTGGCTTCTGCTAATGTGTGTAGTTTTTGTTGTGGTTTATGCTCCTTTAAATTAACTGTTTTCCCCTCGCAAAACCCTGGAGTGAGATCTTCTTTTTCCCTGAGTTGCTACATCTACACCTTCTCACGACGTGGATTATTTAATTTCACTCAGCACCACGAGCAGACTCACAACCATAATCATTCGGACACATACACTGTTTGCAAAACTTTGCAACGGTGTTACATCCAGCTAATCACCCCCTAACAACAGTTAGCACCCGGCACACTCCATCTACTCCTCATGATCACCACCACCGCGGAGAGCCAACACCCGAGCCGCAGCATCGCGATACTCGTCGAAGATCATCGCGCACAGGAGCACATAGAGCCCCAGCAGCGTCGCTAGCCCTCCGCATATCAGGATCACAAACCAGTCCGGCATCGCCTCCGCCATTAGAGCCTCGACCGAGCTTCTGTAAGCAGTAACGGAGAAATAAGGAGGAGGAGAAGTGAGGCCAGGTGTAAGGAGGAAGAGAGAGGCACCCCGGCCGTTTTTATAGCTCGAGCTCGGTGTACGGTGGGCGAAGTCCACCAACGCTGCTCGTCGCCGATCGCCGGTGTTCGGAGTCAAATCCGCGAGCAGTGCCGACAGCGCGCTGGCCCGCGAGGTGAGTACACGCTGCACCAGCAGCTAGCACGCCGCGCACTACCACGGTACGGCCTAGATGCCCTACACACTAGGCGTCGCCGGTGGAGAAAGCGCGCGGGAGAGAGGAGGAAGAAAGGGCCAGAGGGAGAAGAAGAGGAGACTGACAGTGGACCCCGGGTCCACCTGTCAGCCAGAGAGAGCACTGTGCTCTCGGGTGCGACCAGCGTATATCTAAATTTACGAGTTATCCTAAATTTATATCCAACATAGAAATCACCCGTTTTGTCCCGAACCGTAGACTTTTCCGCGCAGCCCCAGTTTTTCACACTGTGGTTTTTCACCACTTATTGCCCTCTCACTGTAGCTACATCTTTATTGCGTATTTATTTTCTTAACACCGCTTTTAGCAAATCTCGAGGGCGAGATTTTTTTTAAGGGGGATAGTATTGTGACACCCCAAAAATTTTGGCCTTGTTTTTTTATGGAATAAAATTTTGCCAGGATTTAAAACTTTGAATTTTTGAGCTCCATTTTGATTTTTAAATCATTTCCTTCCCTGTTATGATGAGTTTTTCCCAAAGAGAAAACTTTTCAAAAATGTTGTTGGACTTGTTTTAACCTCTCAAGAAAAAAGTTTCCTTTTATCAGTGTAACTAATTAAATAATTATGTTGCTTGATCTTTATTTTCTTGAAAAGGGTTTTTCTAGGTTAAATGGCCTTAATTGAACTACAACCATTTGATAAATTCACTTAAAATTTCCACAAAAATTTGGAGATGTCATGTGATGTTTTTAAATCACTTTTATGCTAAAATATATTTCATTCATGAAATATTTTGAGCCTTACACTCAATTTTTCTTCTATGGTCCAGAGTGCATTTTGCACTACAACCTATTTAAATATTTCTTTAAAACTTCTACCAAAATTAAGGGAGGTCAGTAGGAGCCTATTATCCCACTTTGTGCAAAAACCTATTTGTGTCCTTTGAAAAATTTGAGTGAATCAACCTCATCTTCATTCTGGACCAACTTGATGGTTTGTACAGCAACCATGTTATTACTTGCTCTTTAACCCTTGTTTATTTCTCCTACTTGTAGTCCCCCATGTTAAACCCTTAAGTCCAGGAGCATGCACCTTTTGGATCATTTTTGGTTCATGAAATAATGTCATTTATTTCCTGTCCAGAATTGAAGTTTTGTAAAACTTGCACTAACAAGTTTCTTCTTTTGTCCAACTAACATCACCACTCTCTCTTTCATCCACAGAGACACTGATCTGGAGATTTTGGCCACTCCAAGAAATGCCTAAGTGCCCTTGGCATTTTGTCAAACACCTGGTGTGCATGGCCAATTTTGACATGTTTTTGTCTTTGCATTGTGACCTTGCACCTCGGATCATACTAGCATGTCCACTAGGATTCCAGTTGCTCCTAACCTGGGTCTGTTATTTGCCAGCCTCAACCGCGACCTCCAGCATGCTCTGGCATTTCGTCGAGCACACTCAGTGCATGCACTGGACGCGCCCAGAGCGCGCGTATTGCAGCCACGCGGCCGAGCCGACACGCTGGCCCCCACGGCTTTGGCCCGCTCTGCAGAACCTCGCCACGCACTCCCCTTCTCTCAGCTACACGCCAAGCAGCCCCGCCGCACCCGACAGGCCAAGCGCTAGCCGCCGCCGCCGCCCGACAGCCCTGCGCCGTGCAGCGCCGCCCAAGCCACCCCGGCTCGCCACCTGGCCCCTGGAGCAGTGCCCTCTCGTCCACTAGCTCTTGCCGTCATCCCCAGCCACGCCACGTTGCCCTGCAAGCTACAGAGAGGAGGTTCACCGGAGAGCTTATCCGGCCGCCGCGGAACCGACCTCGGCGCGCTATAAATGGACACCCCGAGCCCCTTTGAGCACGCACACAACCTCAAACCACCTCCAGAGGACCCCCATTGGCAGCCAATCGACCCGGGGAGGCCTCCTTCCTCATCTCCGGCAACCACGGCCGCTGCCACTGCCCCGGCCATTTCGGCACCACCGAGGCCTCTCCCTCTCTGTTCTCTCCACCAAGAACATCCTCATCCTCCCGTGAGCCTTTTCCCCTACTTGATTTTGATCGGGAGCCAACGCCGCCACAAAGTCACTTTGTCACCGAAGCTTCCTCCGCCGCGGAGCTCGCCGCCGGCAGCTCACTTCGTCCCCGCCGACCCAACGACTACCGGGAGGACCGCCCCAACCTTGCAGATCCATCCCCACCCTCGGGGGCCCGCGAGGAGCAGCCAAACGCCGGCGACGATCGCCGGAGCCCCGCTCCGCTCGGGCAGAGGAGGGAGACGACGCGCGGCGACTGGTCAAACCTGACCAGTGGGCCCCTTGGACCCACTGTCAGTGACCCTGCGCCTATCCACGTCGGTTAAGTGAAGGCGTATTTTCCCCAGTACGCTTTCCCCGCTCCGAAAACGCATTCCCTTCCGAAACGTTTTCTTTCTGTTTTATTTTAAAAACAGATTTGACCAAAACTTTTTAAATATAAGTCCAAATGAGTTGATTCTTTTTCCTACCTTCCTCAAATTTGATCTAGTTTATTTTAAGATTTATTTGAAGAAAATTTCAAACAACTTTTTGGTTCTGTTTTTGAAATGTGTGTTAATTCAAATATATTTTTAAATAGGATTTTGGGAGAGAGAAGAAACTTTCAAAAGTTTTGGAGTGCACCCTGCCTTTCCACACATTGAAGGCAAGCATTCTAAACCCCGGCATAATATTTTGGTGTGATCGTTGATACCTTTATAACACCACCGCATTTCGATGGACTTGTTATTTCATGTGATATGATCATATGCATGGGTGCATGTTGTTGATTTCCATGCTGTTGGAAATGGACACACTTGTGATGATAATCACCCTCTTATGCCTTGCATGCATATCGGCAGGAACCCGGGAAAACCTCTGCCTTGGGTAGGCTTGAGTTTGTCGCCGGTCTCCGTCGGGACGGTTATGTCTGGTATGGCATGGTAAGGTGATATGAGAGGTGACTCTGTTGGATGAGAATATATTTGTCATGCTAATCATGCAGGGAATACTTGAACCTCCTGAGTCGATCGTAGATCGAGTCTTGTTCCAGTAACCCCCATACTTGTTTCGTACTACCACTCGTCTCTACAGCAAGTAGAGTACGGTTCAGTAAGTTGTCAACCTCTTTCCAGCACACACCGTACAGAGAGGCCATGGTGGAAGATACCGGTTGTAGCTGGTAGGCAGGCCACCTGGTCCGGGGGCATGGGTGTTTCCGGTTGGGACCGAGAGGGGAGGCCACCCCTTAGAGCGCGCGATATAAATTTGATCCCATGCTACGCGAGGTTGTAGCCTCCCCACTTAGAGTTTGCTTAACAGGTGTCGTGGGTGATTCCAGACACGTGTGAGATAAGCTGGTGTGTGCAAGTTAGGTGTGTTTTCAACAAAAAGACCGTAGACGGAATTAGTCCCGATGGACTAAAGAAATCTGTTACTCGTGGGTAAAGAGTACACCCTCTGCAGAGATTAAACCTATTCGAATAGCCGTGTCCATGGTTAAGGATTACAGTCTGGGATGGGTCAGGTGTCGGTCTTAGCGTCGGTCTTCGGAGGTGAAACTGTTAATCCAGAAAAGGAATTACTACTTGTGACTTGTGATAACTATGATTATTATTATTGTTGACTAACCCATGATATTATTGTTATTATCGTGTATCTCTGGGATGGTTCTACCTCCGGGATATTCACTATGATTGTTTCTTTTAAAGCCCTTTATGTGGCGTCGCTCAGACGCCCGACTGTGGCATTTCTTTTAAAGCCCTTTATGTGGCGTCGCCCAGACGCCCGACTGTGGCATTTCTTTTAAAGCCCTTTATGTGGCGTCGCCCAGACGCCCGACTGTGGCATTTCTTTTAAAGTCCTTTATGTGGCGTCGCTCAGACGCCCGACTGTGGCATTTCTTTTAAAGTCCTTTATGTGGCATCGCCCAGACGCCCGACTGTGGCATTTCTTTTAAAGCCCTTTATGTGGCGTCGCTCAGACGCCCGACTGTGGCATTTCTTTTAAAGCCCTTTATGTGGCGTCGCTCAGACGCCCGACTGTGGCATTACTTGTTATTTATTTCATAAATTTTTTTATACTACCATGTTATTACAATTTATTAAATAACTTGCTTGCACGCATCCGAGATTTATTTATCTTTTGTGACTGACGTCATGAGCATAAAATACTTTTCAGCACATCATTGTTATATTATACCTGTGTTCATAATGTTTGCGAGTACATTCAAAGTACTCACTGGCTTGTCCCTGGCTATTGTCTTGGCCAGATTTTTCTTGCTCGGAGAGGAGCAACACGATGCCAGCCCCGGAAACCACTCAATGGAGATAGCAGCCTCGCGAAGATAGGAATTTAACCTGGTCAGCTGTTCCCGTGGGGAATGGAGTCCCATAGACACAGATGTTTCACAACCCGCTTCCGCCATCAACCACTACAAACCATTTGTTGTACCCACAGTCAAGAATGGTCTTGTACTACATATTTTGTATTTTTGCTTGGAGTTTCTGTATCAAGTTGGAGCCTCATCAGCTAACAGTAATCCTGGTGCTGATGAGCACGACGGTCTTTTCTGGAAATTTATTACCCGGAAAACCGGTCGTGACAGCCTATGATTCCTGGATCATGAGAGACCCAAAAGGAACAAAATTTGTTTCAAAATAGAGAGGTATATTGTAGCTGTCTGATTTTATCGGCAGTTGAGCTGTGATGATGAAACATGTTCTATGTATTGATCTGTGATGAAACAAGTAAAGTAAAAGGTATATGGTTAAAAATAAAAGTTGACATCAAGGGGGAGAATGTTAGGTTGATCTCCTCCTGTGTGGGCCCAACGGCCCACCAGGCCCTTAGATCCGCGCCCTTATCGGGGGCGCCCAACCCACTATGGTTGGCGGGCCCTGTCACCTGTGCCATATAAAGAGGTGGGGGCGGCGGTATGCAACACGAGGTTTGTCGCGAGCCGTACACCCCACCGACACACCCTATCGATCTAGGTCTGCACATAGTGATGGGAAGCTCCACCGTTGACCCCCTCCCACCATGTCCGGCACCACGGACTCATCGAGTCAAGGAGAAGGTATCCCTCCCCTTCTCATATCTCTCTGTTTCTCTCACCTAAATGCGTAGACATGCCATAAATATGGATGAACTACCGTCAATCTCCAGCCTACCCGATCCGTAGGATCTATCATCTACCGCTATGAATACCGGGAATACGAGAGCATGACCCCATGTTCAGATGAACGCTATAGTGTAGCGACAGGTCTGGTGATTTATCTGGTGAATCGCCAGAGTCGGGGAGGTCGGTGGTGGCGGATGCAGTAGCCAGGCTATGTAGCCTGAAGGTGTTTGATTAAATGGCTCACGTAAATACAACGTATGGCTGAGAAGGCGGAAGGTGAGTTGATGTAGGGTAGAACCTAGAGGCCGATCTTTCACGATTGGAGCGGATCCCTACGAGGAACACCAAGAACACGGGGAAGAACGGAGAGAAATCACAAGGGGAAACACTCAAGAACAAGTCCAATCACACATCCACTAGACAAGCAAACACACAAGATCCACAAGGTACATGAATAACAAAGAGAAAGATACAAGGTAAAGTTCATCTCCAAGAGGAGGTCTTGATGGGGGGTCCTCCCGTGAGGGGGTCTTGATGATATCCCGCAGGATCTTCTCCTAGATGGAGGTCTTGGCCTCCAATGGAGTAGTCTCTCTCTCTCAAGAGGAGAAGGTAGGAGCAAAGCTCACATACAAATGAGCTATCATATTTGCTAACCCTAGAAAGGAGGTGGAGGTGGTCTATTTATAGTCTAAGCCACGAAGGAGTAAGTGGGAGAGGGATACATGGCCAAAGGCCCACAGCTGCGCACAGGCAGGGCGGTAGTACCAGACCCACAGGCGGTAGTACCGCTTACGATGCTGAGCGGTAGTACCGCTTGTTGGGGGCAGTAGTACCGGACTTGTACTGCTCGATCATAGGAGCTTGTCGGGTTGAGTGGCAGTACGGCTTGGATGGTCTAAGTGGTAGTACCACCCGTTCCAGACTTGGTAGATCCTTCTTCTTTCGTTTTTGCTTACACGCTTCCCTCGCGGATGGTGTGGTTGTCCCATTGCGCTCACACTCCTCATCATCCGTGAAGCTCCGACAATACCTATGCATGCACACGACTGGAGTATCAAGTAGTATACCATCCTCGAAGCGGTCAAGTGAACACGTGTAAAGGAGAATATTCACCTTTATGTATGAGAAGTAGAGGTCACACGTGCCACTTTCCAAACGGACTCTTGACATGGTGATGCACGTTGGATGCTCCGCACCATCCCCTCCCTCTTGGAAAAGATCCGACCTTGGATGGAAAACCAAATCACCATGGGAAAGAGATGGCGGTGCCGTGTCGAAGTGGTCGATCACCAAGCACTCATCATCTTGAAGCTCGAAATGGGCACTCTCCAATGTCGCACCGTCTAGTGATTCCTTCAAAAGGAGCAAGTACAACAAACACTTGGAAAAACAAATGTTGTTAGCATTAGTGCAAAACCAAGCATTCAAGTGGTGACTCACCCAACAAGTGTTGTCATCATGCAAAGCATATGGTTTGACAAAGGATTGTGATATGGCATGGAAGCACATAAATTGAGCAAAATCAAAGTAATCATGGAAACAAGCATGTAAATGTGAGGTAGAGATGCAAGTATGTGTGACGAGAGAATAAGCATCTACCTCAAGTTCATAGTAATCATGCTTAATGTGCTCAATGAAAGGTCTATGGTAGGCATAGGAAGGATTCACAACAACAAATAAAATGAATTGTCTAAACACATGGGTCAAGTGCAAGACAATCCAAACATAACGTGCATAGGGTGTAGTGAATATAGTGTGGCACTCAACACAATAGAAAGAGCAATTGTTCATCATGTGTGAGGCAATCAAGTCAAGCATGTGACAAGCAATGGGACATGGCATATGTGAAGAAATGATATTGTTGCAGCCAAACATGAGACAGGAACAAGTAATCCAAGAATTGGATGCAACACACAAGGTATATATCTCATGAGGCATGGAAATGTGGCAATCATGGATGAAAGCAATATCACGAACATGCGTGCAAATGGTGCAAGCAACACATGAAGTATGATCCACAATATCCAAGCTCAAGAAGGATGTCACCTTGAAAGTGTGTCCTTGTGCATTCTTCACAATGATGAAACACAAGCAAGTGTGATGTAGAATCGTCGGGTAGAAGGTGGATCGCTCTCAAGAGCTTGAATGTTCAACTCACATGAAGTGGAAGTCAACACAAAGTCCAAGTATCCTACACATGCACGCAACAAAACAAAGAACGTATGCGCATGGTAGATAAACACGTCATCCATCATGATGGTTCTCTTCTTTTTCACATAACCACTAGAAGAACAAGTGCATGAACAATATGATGCAACAATGGCTATATTCATGGCACTAGGTATATGGTGAAAAGAAGGAAGGCAAACATGCTTCACAAGAAATATGTCAAAATCTCCAAATATATGTGAGAATGCTATGGGGGCAATCTCATTAGCAAAACTATAATCATTGTTGCACTCAATACATGGCAAATCATCTAGCATGAGAGAGGCAACATATGGAGATATATGAGAAAAAGCAATATGAATCATGTGCAAAGAATGGCAATGGTTATCATCAACCGCATGAAATGAGCAAATATGAATCATGGGTGATGCAACATGAGCAAGCATAGAGATCAAGTCATGCAAACTAGTGGAGTGAAGATGCAACACACTAGAGTAAATCATGGAAATCATGTCATGTGAGCAAACATGGCAATAGCAAGTGATATCTCCACCAAGCTTGCAAATACACATACAAGTACTAGAGTCAATCATCATGTGTAATGCAAAGCATGGGTCACAAGTGCATGGCAAAGTCATGGTAATGAGAATATCATGCAAAGTGAACATGGCAAGATGGGCAAAGGATATGTAATGGACAATAATCCATAGCCAAGTGAGGGCCATGTAGAAGAAATGTGTGAAGTTTTTGTGCAATGGGGATGGTGGTAAGGATAATCCACAGTGTCCCAAGTCATCATTGCTCTCTAGAGCTCGTTTTGTCAACTCATGGGATTGCGAGATTGACAAGTATTCATGGGTACCTACACAAAAGAGACACAAACCAAAGAAATTGTGTGTGTGGTAAATGTACACATCATCCATCATGATGTGTTTGTGCATGTGTGAGTTAGCACAAGATAAGCATCGCTCAAAGAAATTTTATGCATGATATAAGAACATGTCATCCATCATGAAAGAATAGTTGTTATGTATGACGATGGGGATACAAATCGAGCGGGGTAAGTATATGTCACATCAATAGCATGTTTATTCATGGGGATCATATGGTGCACACGAGTATTTGGATCATGCAATGAATGGGATGGATCAAAATATCCTAAAATGCATGAGGAAACTATGAGGGTTTCCTCATGAGCAATATCGAAAACATCACATCGAGAAAATGAATAAGATCCAAAACAATGCATATCCGAAGCTAGGTGGTCATGGCATGGCATATGAGATAAATGATGCAAAGGGAGCATATCAATATCATCACAAGAAAAACAAATGCCAATAACCATGGGCTTGTCATCTATGCCATATGTACAAATTGGGTTTATTTTAATGGCATATGCATAATCACTATGATGAGATTGCAAATAAGACATGGTTGATCTCATGCATAGCATATGACAAGTCAAGCGGATTATCAAACATGATGTGACCTAAAGAATTGTCACAAGAAATCCTATGTAACATGGCATCACAACTAATAGACTCCACATGAGAATCATCATACTCATCATAAATGGGCAAATCATCCCATGGGGAAATCATACTAGCATGAAGCATGGTACTAGGTGGATCAACATCATGTAAGCAATCAATGTCAAGAATGTCCACTAGTGGGACTTGAGCATCTCCTTCACCTATGTTACCTTTTTCATTCCACTCAAGTGGTGTAAGTGAGGTGGGAAAGACCAAATGGTGGTTGTCGGTGTCAAAACCGGTGGATCTCGGGTAGGGGGTCCCAAACTGTGCGTCTAAGGCTAATGGTAACATGAGGCTGGGGACACGATGTTTACCCAGGTTCGGGCCCTCTCGATAGAGGTAATACCCTACTTCCTGCTTGATTGATCTTGATGATATGAGTATTACAAGGGTTGATCTACCACGAGACCGTAGAGGCTAAACCCTAGAAGCTAGCCTATGGTTATGTCAGGACCCCGACTCGATGTCACATCGATCTAGCTGGTAACACCTCATATCACTTTGCGGCCTCACGCACGGTATCCCCACGGGTGTCGTCTTACCTTTTCCCGGGACCGTTTGCGCCTTTTGGCTCACGTATATGATAGTGTCGCTAGCATCCATATGATAAAGAGCCCGGGCTGACATGACTAGTCGTAAACCCAAAGTGGCACAGACTTACAGGGACAGGCATTCATGACCCAGCTTCGAACGTGTCGGTCATCAGCAAGTGGGTCCGGGCTGTAGCACTGGGCTAGCAGGACTCCGGTAAACCGGGCTGTAGCGGGCTAACAGGACTCCGGTACTCAAAGCGTGACATTTCCCCGAAGGGACAGACACAGGAACGAAGAAGGACACATGCCGGCCAGCCTAAGTGTTCCAGAGCAGTAGCAGGCTACCATGGCTCAGCGGTAACACTAGGAGACATTTCCCGGTAAGAGAGGCTACTAAAGATAAACAACTAGATAGTCAGATCCCACACATACCAAGCATTTCAATCATACACACAATATGCTCGATATGTGCAATACAACGAAACATCACAACATGACTCTACGACACAAGTACTTTATTTAAGGCTCAGGGAGCCATACATAACATACACCAAGGTACGGGTCTCACGACCCAACATACAAGTCATACAGTCATACAAACCAGCAGCGGAAGTAACTTGTCTGAGTACAGACAACTAGTAAAATAAAAGAGGCTTGGAAAGCCTAGCTATACTACATGGTCCTTCACAAGCTCAGGGTCACCACCTGGGTCTTTAGCCTACTCGTTGATGTCAACGTCTACATAGAACCCATCAGAAGGGGTTGCAGCGTCTTCTGTAAAAATGTAGATTATAGCAACATGAGTACAAAGGTACTCAGCAAGACTTACATCAGATCCTACATACATGCATAGTATCAAGAAGGGTTGGTGGAGTTATTGCAGCAAGCCAGCTTTGACTCTTGGCTAGACTATCCTACGATACTCCAACTTGAAATGGTTTTGCGCACACGAGTCCACTACTCACCACTTCAATACCCTACCGAGGATCCACCTCCGTCTTCCTACGGAAGAGCCATCCTTGGCACTCACACTTATCTTGAGGCTTTTAGTAGTTTCCATTTACTTGTCTATGAACTGTATAGGCAACCAAGTAGTCCTTTACCGCGGACGCGGCTATTCGAATAGATCATGTTAACCCTGCAGGGGTGTACTTCTTCATACACGCTCTCACCACTTACCGTCGTTTACACGACATGTACTCGGCAACCTTCAAGCGGAAGCCCAACGTGGGTGTCGGCCACGACCTACCTAATCACCTAAGCCTCCAGTCCAGGTTTATCGCCTATTCAGGTTCCATCCGCAGGGAGTCCGGCCGAGGTTTCCCATACGGCCCCGAACGATGTGAACAGGGTTCCCGAGATACCTAACGGGTATTTGGTACACCGTGCCACGTACCTACCGCATCACAGCCCACCCCTACGGTCAGCGCTGTCCACGGCCTCCAGTAGGCTACAAACACCAGAAACTACTTGCAACTCCTGGACGGAGAGCTAGGGCGAATAAGAAGTCGAGAGGGTCCATTGGTTTCGGGCCCAATGCATGGTAGTAGCTGATTCTTAAATCACACATACAGATCTCAGTGCTTAAGGTCGACTTCAATGAAACAACCCACCATGTACTCCTACATGGCCTCTCATCGATACCTTTACCAAATCGTGTTCGCCACACCACTCTCATTACCGACATAATCATTTCACTCTAGCCCATCACCCAGATGAACCAGACCTGACACGACTCTAAGCATAGCAGGCATAGCAAGGTAGGAACAACACATACATAGGGCTCAATCAACTCCTACACATGCTAGTGGGTTTCATCTAGTTACTGTGGCAATGACAGGTCATGCAGAGGAAAGGGGTTCAACTACCGTAGCACACAGCAGTTTGAATCGCGTTGTCTTAATGCAGTAAAAGAGAGCAGGAGCGAGAACATGGGATTGTATCGATATGATCAAATGGTTGGTTGCTTGCCTGATGGTTCGATGCACGGATACGGTTCTTCGTTAGGGTAATCACGGTACTCCTCGGGGACAGATCCTGTCGCAAAGGACATCGATACACAAGCATCACCAAACAATGTGCAACAATATGATGCATGCATGAAACATGGCAATATGAGTGTGTTGGGCTAATGCAACTAAAACCAGAAGTGTTTGAACAAATTTGAATCAAGGATTCAATTTCAAATCCAAATATGGCCTTTTAAAGTGCCTTTTCTTGTTCTGATTAAAACATCAATTTAACTTGTTTGATCATGCATGAAAATAGTACAGATGGATAGATTGGATTTTTCTGATCATTTTTCATATATAATTTGTCCAATTTGGAGTTACAGAACAAAAGTTATGAATTTTTGAAGTTTAAATAATATTCTGGAATTTCCTGATTTAATTTAAATCCAGAAATTCAATTATTGCGTCAGCATGACGTCAGCATGACGTCAATGGTCAACTGTGGCTGGCTGAGGTCAAACCTGACGTGTGGGGGCCACACGTCAGTGACAGGGGGGTTAAACAGGATTAAATTAATCCTAATTACTAATTAGTGGCGCTGGGGCCCACTGTCAGTGTCAGGGGGGTTAACTAACAGTAGTTAGCGCTAACCTAACCACCTGGCCGACAGGGCCCACGCGTCAGTGACCCTGGGGGGTCAAACCCCAGGTCGGGCAAGTCAAACCCCACCGGCGACATGACGCCGGCGAGGTCCGAGACGGCGGCGAAAGTGCTTTTTGCCATTCCGGCAACCAAATGGACGGCGGAAGGCATCTACGTGTTGCTGAGGTTGAGCCGCGTCTATTGGTGGTGGTGGTTGGGCTCGGGGTGGCCGGAGTTGACGGCGGCGAGCTCGGCTGCGGCGGCCGGAGTTCGGGTGCGGTCGGGATCAGTGTTGCAGGGGGTTTGGGGAGGTGTTGGTGCATGCTACGTGCTCCTGGTGAGGTGGGGAGCATGATGGTGTGCTCGGTTGGGTGCTACGGCGACCGTGGCCACGACGGCGACATCGCCGGCGGCGTGGAGGTCTCGGCCGAGGTGGGACTAGGGCCTACGGTGAGGGAACGAGGGGGAGAAGAGGGGGAAACGGTGGCGTAGCTCACCGCGGTTGCAGTGGGCGTCGAAGCGGGCTCGGGGACGCGCTGGAGACGGCGAATTCGACGACGACGGTGGTCGGAGCCCGAAGAGGGGAACGGCGACGTGGCGGCGATGCAGGGCTTCCGGGGAGCTGTGGAGCGGTGGGGAGGAAGAGGGAGTCGAGGCGGAGCTCCTGAGCTAATCGGGGGAGCGAGGGGTGGCCGGGGACGATGGCTATGGCGAACGGCGGCGACGGTCGTGTTCGGCCGTGAGAGAGAGCGAGGGGAGAGCCAGGGGAGAGTGAGAGAGAGCAGGGGGGAGAGGCGTGGCGTCGTCCAGGGCGTCGAGCGAGGAGGGGAGGGCAGGCGAGCAGGTGGCGTGGCGCGGTGGCCGTGCGCGCGCGCCGGCCACACGCCTGGCCGACTGGCGCCAGGAGGACGACGGCGGTGGTGGGCTGGGCTGGCTAGCTGGGCCGGCCAGCTGGCTGGGCCGCACAGGTAAGTTTTTCCCTTTTTTTTCTATTTCTGTTTTTATTTAATATATCTGCAACTTTGTTGAATTAAATAAAATACCTAGGCAACTCCAAAAATCACCAAACTACTCCTGGTCCATAGTTGGATTATTTCCAACATGAAACATTTTAGTTTGGAGATATTTGAGCATTTAAATATTTTATATTATTTTAAATGCCCAAATTCAAATATTTATGATTTAAATCAAAAACCTTAGGATGGCCTAGGAAAATGTGCACCACTTTTGGCAGAGGTTCTGGACCAAGGCAAAAATGATGGGCATTTTAGAAGGGCATTTCAGGTTCATTGAAAAATTGTTTTAGTAACCCTAATTGGTTTCAGAGGGGACTGGGGGTTCTGTCATCCCCATTTCAAGTTTCTGATGAAAAAGTAAACATGATGCAACACTCTAATGCATGACTAGCTAGGTTGTGACAACTCACCCCCACTCAAAAGAATCTCGTCCCGAGATTTGGGTTCCTCCGCGAAGAAGGCGGGATATTCGAGTCGAAGACGATCCTCCCTTTCCCAAGTTGCTTCATCCTCAGAATGGTGCGACCATTGAACCTTGAGAAACTTGATATTATGACGTCGCGTGGTACGTTCGGCTTGATCGAGGATACGAATGGGGTACTCTCGATATGTAAGATCATCTTGGAGATCAAGCATTTCGTGGTCCACTTCACGGATAGGATCCGAGAAGCAACGCCTGAGTTGAGAAACGTGGAAGACATCGTGAACTCTGGAGAGGTGCGGAGGTAGTTCCAACTGGTAGGCAACTTCTCCTCGTTTGGCGAGAATGCGAAAGGGTCCAATGTAACGAGGAGCTAATTTGCCTTTGATACCGAAACGATGGGTTCCCTTTAGAGGGGTGACCCGAAGATAAGCCTTCTCGTCAACCTCGAAAGTCATAGCCTTATGTTTTCGGTCATATTGACTCTTTTGACGGGATTGGGCTGTTTTCAACTTTTCACGAACGATACGAACTTGTTCTTCTGCTTCCTGAATCATATCCGGGCCAAAGAATTGTCTTTCCCCGGTCTCTGACCAGTTAAGGGGTGTTCGACATCGTCGTCCATAGAGAACTTCAAAAGGGGCTTTACCCAAGCTAGATTGATAGCTGTTGTTGTAAGCGAATTCGGCAAATGGAAGGCACTTCTCCCAGTCCATTCCAAAAGAGATAACGGAGGCTCGAGGCATGTCTTCTAGAATCTGATTGACGCGTTCCACTTGACCACTTGACTGAGGGTGGAAAGCGGTGCTAAAGGAGAGACGAGTTCCCATAGCATTTTGGAAACTTTCCCAAAATCGAGAGGTGAAAAGACTTCCTCGATCCGAATTGATTTCCAAAGGAACACCATGGAGGGACACTATTCGGGAGATGTACAAGTCTGCCAGCTGACTAGCGGTTATACTCTCGCGAACAGGTAGGAAATGAGCTACCTTGGAAAGACGATCGACCACGACGAAAATAGCATTATTCCCTCTTTTGGTCCTGGGAAAGCCGGTAATGAAATCCATACCAATTTTATCCCATTTCCATTCAGGAATAGCTAAGGGTTGAAGGGTGCCAGCAGGCCGTTGATGCTCTGCTTTTACACGACGACAGACGTCGCAATTTGCAATATACTGAGCAATTTCTCTCTTCATCCTAGTCCACCAGAACCTCTGGCGTAGGTCCTGATACATCTTAGTACTACCGGGATGAATAGTGAGAGGAGATTCATGGGCTTCCTTAAGGATTAATCGCCTTAGGTTGCGCACTTTGGGAACTACTAGTCGATCCCCGAAGTATACGACTCCTTGATCATTAATGGAGAAACAATCCGCAATTCCTTTCTGAATGTTCCTCTTGATGCGGGAGATTCCCGGATCTACCTTCTGTGCTTTGATAATTTGATCCGTAAGGGTAGGTTTTGCCACCAAGGTGGAGAGAAAACCTTGAGGTACAATGTGAAGGTTAAGCTTCCGAAATTCCTCATGGAGAAGCGGTTGACTTTGTTGTAACATCAGATTGTTACAATAAGATTTACGACTTAACGCATCAGCCATGACATTGGCTTTCCCTGGGGTGTAGGTTATTCCTAAGTCGAAGTCAGTGATCAATTCAACCCAACGTCTCTGCCTGAGATTCAAATCCGGTTGGGTGAAAATGTACTTCAGACTTTGGTGATCAGTGAATATTTCGCAACGATTACCGAGGAGGTAATGTCGCCAGGTCTTAAGTGCATAGACTACGGCTGCAAGCTCTAGATCATGAGTAGGATAATTCTCCTCATGTGGGTGCAATTGCCGTGAAGCGTAAGCAATTACGTGTCGATCTTGCATGAGAATGCAACCTAGTCCTTGTCGCGAGGCGTCGCAGTAGATAACGAAGTCCTTGGAGAAGTCTGGCGGTACCAGCACGGAAGCAGAAGTCAGGCGTCTTTTCAGTTCCTGAAAACTGTGCCCACATTGTGGAGTCCATTCGAACTTCTTATCTTTCTTGAGGAGTTCGGTTAGAGGTTTAGCAACTTTGGAGAAGTTCTCGACAAAGCGACGACAATAGCTCGCTAAGCCTAGAAAACTCCGAACTTGCTTGACCGATTCGGGTGGAGTCCAATCAAGGACGGCTTGAACTCGCTCAGGGTTAACAGCAATACCTTTACCAGATATTACATGACCCAGATAGGTCACTTCTGACAACCAGAATTCACATTTAGAGAATTTGGCATAAAGGCGATGCTCTCGAAGTTTCTTCAACACTAGCCTTAGATGTTCGGCATGTTCTTCCTCGTTCTTGGAGTAGATGAGTATATCATCGAGATAAACTACGACGAATTTATCCAAATACTCCATGAAGATTGAGTTCATTAACCGAGAAAAGGTGGCTGGAGCGTTGGTTAAACCGAAGGACATGACGGTGTACTCGTATTGGCCATAACGAGTAACAAAGGCCGTTTTAGGAATGTCCCCGTTTCTGATTTTGATTTGATGGTATCCCAACCTCAAATCCATCTTGGAGAAGACTGAGGATCCAGCGAGCTGATCATACAGATCGTTGATCCTGGGAAGTGGATATTTGTTTTTGATTGTGACCAAATTGACAGGTCGGTAATCTACAACCATCCGGTCCGTACCATCCTTCTTCTTGACGAATAGGACGGGGCAAGCCCACGGAGATGAACTAGGGCGGATGAAACCCCTTTTCAAGGATTCATCGAGTTGTTTCTTAAGCTCGGCTAGTTCTAGGGGTGCCATCTTATAGGGTCTTCTAGCAATCGGAACGGTTCCGGGGATGAGGTCGATTACGAACTCAACATCCCTGTCAGGTGGAACACCTGGGAATTCCTCTGGAAAGACATCCGGGAAGTCACGGACTACCGGAACGTCCTCAAGGTCTGGCAAGGGGCTGGCGTTAAGAGAATATAATTGTCGCTTGGCTATTCGGGTCAAGACATTGACTATCTTTCCCGAAGGATGGGTGAGTTGAACAGTCCTAGAGAAGCAATCAATTTGGGCATGATGAGCTGACATCCAGTCCATACCCAGAATGATATTAATATCTGAAGATTTAAGGGCTATCAAAGATGCAAGGAAAACAAGTCTGTCGACTTGGATCTCATTTCCATAACTTACCCTAGAGGTCTGCCATCTAGACCCAGGGGTAGAGATTTCCATAGTGGATGGCATGTCACAGAATGCTACGTTATGCAATCGAGCATAATTTTCAGATATAAAAGAATGAGAGGCTCCTGTATCGAAAAGAACAGATGCCGGGTGGCAATTAACAAGAAGCGTACCGAGAACAACGTTGGGATCCTCTTGAGCTTCTTCGGCAGAGACACAATTGACATGGCCACGTGAAGCGGTGACCGGTTTAGCATGAAACACTTTTCCTGTCGGCTTGCCACGGCCAACAGCTTTAGCAGATTGATTGGGGTTGGTCTGGGGACACTCACGCATATAATAACCAGATTCCCCACACTTGAAACAAGTCACGGAACTGGTACGTGGAGGAGCATTATTGGTTGGACCCCCATAGGGCTTGACTGGGGCAGACTGTTGAACGGGGCGAGGCGCCTGGAAAGATGGCCTCGGTGTGAATTTGGGTGGCAGGGCGGTGTTGGGTACCCACACGCGGCGCTTCTGAGGACCAGCACCGGATGAGGAACCCATGTCACGTCCATGCTTGCGTGTTGCGTCATAGTCAGTCTGACCAGTTTCAGCACTGATGGCTTTGTTGACGAGTTTCGAAAAAGATGTGCACTCATGCAGACGGAGGTCGCGGCGAAGCTCAGGACTAAGGCCCTTACGGAACCTTGCTTGCTTCTTGGCGTCAGTAGACACTTCCTCAGTTGCATATCGGGCGAGCTTACCAAACTCCCTGCTATAGACATCCATAGAAAGTCGGCCTTGGGTGAAATTGCAAAATTCTTCACGCTTACGGTCCATGAGACCCTCCGGAATGTGATGTTCACGGAAAGCCTCGCTGAATTCAGCCCAAGTTGTGACATGGCCCGCTGGGCGCATAGCTCCATAATTCTCCCACCATAGACTGGCGGGGCCTTCAAGATGATATGCAGCAAAGGTGACCTTGTCAGCCTCCGCTACCAGCGCGGAACGCAGTTTGTGAGAGATACTGCGAAGCCAGTCATCAGCGTCGAGAGGCTCGACGGAGTGGTGGAACGTGGGTGGATGCAATTTGATAAAATCATTGAGTGACACTACGTTAGCCCTCTGATGGTGTGCTGTATTTTGTTCTATACGCTCCAACAAACGGTTTGTCTCCCGCTTGTTTCTCTCAGCTTCCATCATTACCTCGGCTAGTGAAGGAGGATGAGGCAGATTTTCATTCCTGGCTTCACTGCCTTCGGCCTGCTCTTGGGAAGCAGGGTTAGCGCGCGTGTTGACCATCCTAGGTGAACAAGACAATGATTTAGTCAGGATGGTAAAATTCCGTCATAGGATACATAATGTAAGGAATAACTCGGAATGCAAGATGATCATCCGTATTGTAACGCCCCGGATGTAACTTTCCATATTTGTATCCAACTCTTGCCGTCTCCGGCGCCAAGTTATATTTATTTCTCGGGTTGGGTCTTTGTCTTCGTGTGTGTTGTTTTCGTTTTCATGCATCTCATATCAGGTCATCACGTGCATTGCATGTGCATACATGTTCATCTCATGCATTCGAGCATTTTCCCCGTTGTCCGTTTTGCATTCCGGCGCTTCGTTCTCCTCCGGTGGTCATTTCTAGATTTCTTTCGTGTGTGGGGTTTAAACATTTCCAGATTGGAACGAGTCTTGCCAAGCGGCCTTGGTTTACTACCGGTAGACCGCCTGTCAAGTTTCGGGTCATTTGGACTTCGTTTGATACTCCAACGGTTAACCGAGGGACCGAAAAGGCACCGTGTGTGTTGCAGCCCAACACCCCCCCAAATTTGGCCCAAAACCCACAAAACGCTGCTCCATGTCCTAGAGCGTTCGATCACGATCGTGTGGGCGAAAACCGCACCTCGTTTGGACTCTCCTAGCTCCCTCTATGCCTATATATACACCCCTCCGTTTTCGGATCTCTCCCCCTCCCCGAAACCCTAAAAAAAAACAGATCCCCTTCCTCCGCGCCGACGGACGTGTCCGCCCCGGCCGGACAACGTCCGCCGCCGCCCGCCTCAGCCAGCCGGGTCGCGCCACATGGCCGGACCACTTCGCCGCGCC